>NW_026287202.1:0-15911 GCF_023373465.1 Oncorhynchus keta | reverse complement strand
TCTATTGTCGCTATTATAATATGACAGACCAGCTAGATATGCTGTCTCTATTACATTATGACAGACTAGCTAGATCTACTGTCTCTATTATTATTTGACAGACCAGCTAGATCTACTGTCTCTATTGTATTATGACAGACCAGCTAGATCTACTGTCTCTATTATATTACGACAGACCAGGTAGATCTACCGTCTCTATAATAATATGACAGACCAGCTAGATTTACTGTATCTATTATAATATGACAGACCAGCAAGATCTACTGTCTCTATTGTATTATGACAGACCAGCTAGATATGCTGTCTCTATTATATTATGACAGGCCAGCTAGATCTACTGTCTCTATTATAATATGACAGACCAGCTAGATCTACTGTCTCTATTGTATTATGACAGACCAGCTAGATCTACTGTCTCTATTATAATATGACAGACCAGCTAGATCTACTGTCTCTATTATATTATGACAGACCATCTAGATATACTGTCTCTATTATACTATGACAGACCAGCTAGATCTACTGTCTCTATTATAATATGACAGACCAGCTAGATCTACTGTCTCTATTATAATGTGACCGACCAGCTAGATCTACTGTCTCTATAATAATATGACAGACCAGCTAGATATGCTGTCTCTATTACATTATGACAGACCAGCTAGATCTACTGTCTCTATTATTATTTGACAGACCAGCTAGATCTATTGTCTCTATAATAATATGACAGACCAGCTAGATATGCTGTCTCTATTATATTATGACAGGCCAGCTAGATCTACTGTCTCTATTATAATATGACAGACCAGCTAGATCTACTGTCTCTATTGTATTATGACAGACCAGCTAGATCTACTGTCTCTATTATAATATGACAGACCATCTAGATATACTGTATCTATTATAATAGGACAGACCAGCTAGATCTACTGTCTCTATAATAATATGACAGACCAGCTAGATATGCTGTCTCTATTATATTATGACAGGCCAGCTAGATCTACTGTCTCTATTATAATATGACAGACCAGCTAGATCTACTGTCTCTATTGTATTATGACAGACCAGCTAGATCTACTGTCTCTATTATAATATGACAGACCAGCTAGATCTACTGTCTCTATTATATTATGACAGACCATCTAGATATACTGTCTCTATTATACTATGACAGACCAGCTAGATCTACTGTCTCTATTATAATATGACAGACCAGCTAGATCTACTGTCTCTATTATAATGTGACCGACCAGCTAGATCTACTGTCTCTATAATAATATGACAGACCAGCTAGATATGCTGTCTCTATTACATTATGACAGACCAGCTAGATCTACTGTCTCTATTATTATTTGACAGACCAGCTAGATCTATTGTCTCTATAATAATATGACAGACCAGCTAGATATGCTGTCTCTATTATATTATGACAGGCCAGCTAGATCTACTGTCTCTATTATAATATGACAGACCAGCTAGATCTACTGTCTCTATTGTATTATGACAGACCAGCTAGATCTACTGTCTCTATTATAATATGACAGACCATCTAGATATACTGTATCTATTATAATATGACAGACCAGCTAGATCTACTGTCTCTATAATAATATGACAGACCAGCTAGATATGCTGTCTCTATTATATTATGACAGGCCAGCTAGATCTACTGTCTCTATTATAATATGACAGAACAGCTAGATCTACTGTCTCTATTATAATGTGACCGACCAGCTAGATCTACTGTCTATTATAATATGACTGACCAGCTAGATCTACTGTCTCTATTGTATTATGACAGACCAGCTAGATCTACTGTCTCTATTATATTATGACAGACCAGCTAGATCTACTGTCTCTATTATATTACGACAGACCAGGTAGATCTACCGTCTCTATAATAATATGACAGACCAGCTAGATTTACTGTATCTATTATAATATGACAGACCAGCTAGATCGACTGTCTCTATAATAATATGACAGACCAGCTAGATATGCTGTCTCTATTATATTATGACAGGCCAGCTAGATATGCTGTCTCTATTATAATATGACAGTCCAGCTAGATCTACTGTCTCTATTGTATTATGACAGACCAGCTAGATCTACTGTCTCTATTATAATATGACAGACCAGCTAGATCTACTGTCTCTATTATATTATGACAGACCAATTAGATATACTGTCTCTATTATATTATGACAGACCAATTAGATATACTGTATCTATTATAATATGACAGACCAGCTAGATCTACTGTCTCTATAATAATATGACAGACCAGCTAGATATGCTGTCTCTATTATATTATGACAGGCCAGCTAGATCTACTGTCTCTATTATAATATGACAGACCAGCTAGATCTACTGTCTCTATTGTAATCAGACCAGCTAGATTGTATTATATGACAGACCAGCTAGATCTACTGTCTCTATTATAATATGACAGACCAGCTAGATCTACTGTCTCTATAATAATATGACAGACCAGCTAGATATGCTGTCTCTATTATATTATGACAGGCCAGCTAGATCTACTGTCTCTATTATAATATGACAGACCAGCTCGATCTACTGTCTCTATTGTATTATGACAGACCAGCTAGATCTACTGTCTCTATTATAATATGACAGACCAGCTAGATCTACTGTCTCTATTATATTATGACAGACCATCTAGATATACTGTATCTATTATAATATGACAGACCAGCTAGATCTACTGTCTCTATAATAATATGACAGACCAGCTAGATATGCTGTCTCTATTATATTATGACAGGCCAGCTAGATCTACTGTCTCTATTATAATATGACCGACCAGCTAGATCTACTGTCTCTATAATAATATGACAGACCAGCTAGATATGCTGTCTCTATTACATTATGACAGACCAGCTAGATCTACTGTCTCTATTATTATTTGACAGACCAGCTAGATCTACTGTCTCTATAATAATATGACAGACCAGCTAGATATGCTGTCTCTATTATATTATGACAGGCCAGCTAGATCTACTGTCTCTATTATAATATGACAGACCAGCTAGATCTACTGTCTCTATTGTATTATGACAGACCAGCTAGATCTACTGTCTCTATTATAATATGACAGACCAGCTAGATCTACTGTCTCTATTATAATAAGACAGACCATCTAGATATACTGTATCTATTATAATATGACAGACCAGCTAGATCTACTGTCTATTATAATATGACTGACCAGATTGATCTACTGTCTCTATTGTATTATGACAGACCAGCTAGATCTACTGTCTCTATTATATTATGACAGACCAGCTAGATCTACTGTCTCTATTATATTACGACAGACCAGGTAGATCTACCATCTCTATAATAATATGACAGACCAGCTAGATTTACTGTATCTATTATAATATGACAGACCAGCTAGATCGACTGTCTCTATAATAATATGACAGACCAGCTAGATATGCTGTCTCTATTATATTATGACAGGCCAGCTAGATATGCTGTCTCTATTATAATATGACAGACCAGCTAGATATGCTGCCTCTATTACATTATGACAGACCAGCTAGATCTACTGTCTCTATTATTATTTGACAGACCAGCTAGATCTACTGTCTCTATAATAATATGACAGACCAGCTAGATATGCTGTCTCTATTATATTATGACAGGCCAGCTAGATCTACTGTCTCTATTATAATATGACAGACCAGCTCGATCTACTGTCTCTATTGTATTATGACAGACCAGCTAGATCTACTGTCTCTATTATAATATGACAGACCAGCTAGATCTACTGTCTCTATTATATTATGACAGACCATCTAGATATACTGTATCTATTATAATATGACAGACCAGCTAGATCTACTGTCTCTATAATAATATGACAGACCAGCTAGATATGCTGTCTCTATTATATTATGACAGGCCAGCTAGATCTACTGTCTCTATTATAATATGACAGACCAGCTAGATCTACTGTCTCTATTATAATGTGACCGACCAGCTAGATCTACTGTCTCTATAATAATATGACAGACCAGCTAGATATGCTGTCTCTATTACATTATGACAGACCAGCTAGATCTACTGTCTCTATTATTATTTGACAGACCAGCTAGATCTACTGTCTCTATAATAATATGACAGACCAGCTAGATATGCTGTCTCTATTATATTATGACAGGCCAGCTAGATCTACTGTCTCTACTATAATATGACAGACCAGCTAGATCTACTGTCTCTATTGTATTATGACAGACCAGCTAGATCTACTGTCTCTATTATAATATGACAGACCAGCTAGATCTACTGTCTCTATTATAATAAGACAGACCATCTAGATATACTGTATCTATTATAATATGACAGACCAGCTAGATCTACTGTCTATTATAATATGACTGACCAGATTGATCTACTGTCTCTATTGTATTATGACAGACCAGCTAGATCTACTGTCTCTATTATATTATGACAGACCAGCTAGATCTACTGTCTCTATTATATTACGACAGACCAGGTAGATCTACCATCTCTATTATAATATGACAGACCAGCTAGATATGCTGCCTCTATTACATTATGACAGACCAGCTAGATCTACTGTCTCTATTATTATTTGACAGACCAGCTAGATCTACTGTCTCTATAATAATATGACAGACCAGCTAGATATGCTGTCTCTATTATATTATGACAGGCCAGCTAGATCTACTGTCTCTATTATAATATGACAGACCAGCTCGATCTACTGTCTCTATTGTATTATGACAGACCAGCTAGATCTACTGTCTCTATTATAATATGACAGACCAGCTAGATCTACTGTCTCTATTATATTATGACAGACCATCTAGATATACTGTATCTATTATAATATGACAGACCAGCTAGATCTACTGTCTCTATAATAATATGACAGACCAGCTAGATATGCTGTCTCTATTATATTATGACAGGCCAGCTAGATCTACTGTCTCTATTATAATATGACAGACCAGCTAGATCTACTGTCTCTATTATAATGTGACCGACCAGCTAGATCTACTGTCTCTATAATAATATGACAGACCAGCTAGATATGCTGTCTCTATTACATTATGACAGACCAGCTAGATCTACTGTCTCTATTATTATTTGACAGACCAGCTAGATCTACTGTCTCTATAATAATATGACAGACCAGCTAGATATGCTGTCTCTATTATATTATGACAGGCCAGCTAGATCTACTGTCTCTACTATAATATGACAGACCAGCTAGATCTACTGTCTCTATTGTATTATGACAGAACAGCTAGATCTACTGTCTCTATTATAATATGACAGACCAGCTAGATCTACTGTCTCTATTATAATAAGACAGACCATCTAGATATACTGTATCTATTATAATATGACAGACCAGCTAGATCTACTGTCTATTATAATATGACTGACCAGATTGATCTACTGTCTCTATTGTATTATGACAGACCAGCTAGATCTACTGTCTCTATTATATTATGACAGACCAGCTAGATCTACTGTCTCTATTATATTACGACAGACCAGGTAGATCTACCATCTCTATAATAATATGACAGACCAGCTAGATTTACTGTATCTATTATAATATGACAGACCAGCTAGATCGACTGTCTCTATAATAATATGACAGACCAGCTAGATATGCTGTCTCTATTATATTATGACAGGCCAGCTAGATATGCTGTCTCTATTATAATATGACAGACCAGCTAGATCTACTGTCTCTATTGTATTATGACAGACCAGCTAGATCTACTGTCTCTATTATAATATGACAGACCAGCTAGATCTACTGTCTCTATTATATTATGACAGACCATCTAGATATACTGTATCTATTATAATATGACAGACCAGCTAGATCTACTGTCTCTATAATAATATGACAGACCAGCTAGATATGCTGTCTCTATTATATTATGACAGGCCAGCTAGATCTACTGTCTCTATTATAATATGACAGACCAGCTAGATCTACTGTCTCTATTATAATGTGACCGACCAGCTAGATCTACTGTCTCTATTATTATTTGACAGACCAGCTAGATCTACTGTCTCTATAATAATATGACAGACCAGCTAGATATGCTGTCTCTATTATATTATGACAGGCCAGCTAGATCTACTGTCTCTATTATAATATGACAGACCAGCTAGATATACTGTATCTATTATAATATGACAGACCAGCTAGATCTACTGTCTCTATAATAATATGACAGACCAGCTAGATCTACTGTCTCTATTATAATGTGACCGACCAGCTAGATCTACTGTCTCTATAATAATATGACAGACCAGCTAGATATGCTGTCTCTATTACATTATGACAGACCAGCTAGATCTACTGTCTCTATTATTATTTGACAGACCAGCTAGATCTACTGTCTCTATAATAATATGGCAGACCAGCTAGATATGCTGTCTCTATTACATTATGACAGACCAGCTAGATCTACTGTCTCTATTATAATATGACAGACCAGCTAGATCTACTGTCTCTATTATAATGTGACCGACCAGCTAGATCTACTGTCTCTATTATTATTTGACAGACCAGCTAGATCTACTGTCTCTATAATAATATGACAGACCAGCTAGATATGCTGTCTCTATTATATTATGACAGGCCAGCTAGATCTACTGTCTCTATTATAATATGACAGAACAGCTAGATCTACTGTCTCTATTATAATGTGACCGACCAGCTAGATCTACTGTCTCTATAATAATATGACAGACCAGCTAGATATGCTGTCTCTATTACATTATGACAGACCAGCTAGATCTACTGTCTCTATTATTATTTGACAGACCAGCTAGATCTACTGTCTCTATAATAATATGACAGACCAGCTAGATATGCTGTCTCTATTATATTATGACAGGCCAGCTAGATCTACTGTCTCTATTATAATATGACAGACCAGCTAGATCTACTGTCTCTATTGTATTATGACAGACCAGCTAGATCTACTGTCTCTATTATAATAAGACAGACCATCTAGATCTACTGTCTCTATTATAATAAGACAGACCATCTAGATATACTGTATCTATTATAATATGACAGACCAGCTAGATCTACTGTCTCTATTATATTATGACAGACCATCTAGATATACTGTATCTATTATAATATGACAGACCAGCTAGATCGACTGTCTCTATAATAATATGACAGACCAGCTAGATATGCTGTCTCTATTATATTATGACAGGCCAGCTAGATATGCTGTCTCTATTATAATATGACAGACCAGCTAGATCTACTGTCTCTATTGTATTATGACAGACCAGCTAGATCTACTGTCTCTATTATAATATGACAGACCAGCTAGATCTACTGTCTCTATTATATTATGACAGACCATCTAGATATACTGTATCTATTATAATATGACAGACCAGCTAGATCTACTGTCTCTATAATAATATGACAGACCAGCTAGATATGCTGTCTCTATTATATTATGACAGGCCAGCTAGATCTACTGTCTCTATTATAATATGACAGACCAGCTAGATCTACTGTCTCTATTATAATGTGACCGACCAGCTAGATCTACTGTCTCTATTATTATTTGACAGACCAGCTAGATCTACTGTCTCTATAATAATATGACAGACCAGCTAGATATGCTGTCTCTATTATATTATGACAGGCCAGCTAGATCTACTGTCTCTATTATAATATGACAGACCAGCTAGATCTACTGTCTCTATTGTATTATGACAGACCAGCTAGATCTACTGTCTCTATTATAATATGACAGACCATCTAGATATACTGTATCTATTATAATATGACAGACCAGCTAGATCTACTGTCTCTATAATAATATGACAGACCAGCTAGATCTACTGTCTCTATTATAATGTGACCGACCAGCTAGATCTACTGTCTCTATAATAATATGACAGACCAGCTAGATATGCTGTCTCTATTACATTATGACAGACCAGCTAGATCTACTGTCTCTATTATTATTTGACAGACCAGCTAGATCTACTGTCTCTATAATAATATGACAGACCAGCTAGATATGCTGTCTCTATTACATTATGACAGACCAGCTAGATCTACTGTCTCTATTATAATATGACAGACCAGCTAGATCTACTGTCTCTATTATAATGTGACCGACCAGCTAGATCTACTGTCTCTATTATTATTTGACAGACCAGCTAGATCTACTGTCTCTATAATAATATGACAGACCAGCTAGATATGCTGTCTCTATTACATTATGACAGACCAGCTAGATCTACTGTCTCTATTATTATTTGACAGACCAGCTAGATCTACTGTCTCTATAATAATATGACAGACCAGCTAGATATGCTGTCTCTATTATATTATGACAGGCCAGCTAGATCTACTGTCTCTATTATAATATGACAGACCAGCTAGATCTACTGTCTCTATTGTATTATGACAGACCAGCTAGATCTACTGTCTCTATTATAATATGACAGACCAGCTAGATCTACTGTCTCTATTATAATAAGACAGACCATCTAGATATACTGTATCTATTATAATATGACAGACCAGCTAGATCTACTGTCTATTATAATATGACTGACCAGCTAGATCTACTGTCTCTATTGTATTATGACAGACCAGCTAGATCTACTGTCTCTATTATATTATGACAGACCAGCTAGATCTACTGTCTCTATTATATTACGACAGACCAGGTAGATCTACCGTCTCTATAATAATATGACAGACCAGCTAGATCTACTGTCTCTATTGTATTATGACAGACCAGCTAGATCTACTGTCTCTATTATAATATGACAGACGAGCTAGATCTACTGTCTCTATTATATTATGACAGACCATCTAGATATACTGTATCTATTATAATATGACAGACCAGCTCGATCTACTGTCTCTATAATAATATGACAGACCAGCTAGATATGCTGTCTCTATTATATTATGACAGGCCAGCTAGATCTACAGTCTCTATTATAATATGACAGAACAGCTAGATCTACTGTCTATTATAATATGACTGACCAGCTAGATCTACTGTCTCTATTATAATGTGACCGACCAGCTAGATCTACTGTCTCTATTATTATTTGACAGACCAGCTAGATCTACTGTCTCTATAATAATATGACAGACCAGCTAGATATGCTGTCTCTATTATATTATGACAGGCCAGCTAGATCTACTGTCTCTATTATAATATGACAGACCAGCTAGATCTACTGTCTCTATTGTATTATGACAGACCAGCTAGATCTACTGTCTCTATTATAATATGACAGACCATCTAGATATACTGTATCTATTATAATATGACAGACCAGCTAGATCTACTGTCTCTATAATAATATGACAGACCAGCTAGATATGCTGTCTCTATTATATTATGACAGGCCAGCTAGATCTACTGTCTCTATTATAATATGACAGACCAGCTAGATCTACTGTCTCTATTATAATGTGACCGACCAGCTAGATCTACTGTCTCTATAATAATATGACAGACCAGCTAGATATGCTGTCTCTATTACATTATGACAGACCAGCTAGATCTACTGTCTCTATTATTTGACAGACCAGCTAGATCTACTGTCTCTATAATAATATGACAGACCAGCTAGATATGCTGTCTCTATTATAATATGACAGACCAGCTAGATCTACTGTCTCTATTGTATTATGACAGACCAGCTAGATCTACTGTCTCTATTATAATATGACAGACCAGCTAGATCTACTGTCTCTATTATAATAAGACAGACCATCTAGATATACTGTATCTATTATAATATGACAGACCAGCTAGATCTGCTGTCTATTATAATATGACTGACCAGCTAGATCTACTTTCTCTATTATATTATGACAGACCAGCTAGATCTACTGTCTCTATTATATTACGACAGAACAGGTAGATCTACCGTCTCTATAATAATATGACAGACCAGCTAGATCTACTGTCTCTATTATAATGTGACCGACCAGCTAGATCTACTGTCTCTATTATTATTTGACAGACCAGCTAGATCTACTGTCTCTATAATAATATGACAGACCAGCTAGATATGCTGTCTCTATTACATTATGACAGACCAGCTAGATCTACTGTCTCTATTATTATTTGACAGACCAGCTAGATCTACTGTCTCTATAATAATATGACAGACCAGCTAGATATGCTGTCTCTATTATATTATGACAGGCCAGCTAGATCTACTGTCTCTATTATAATATGACAGACCAGCTAGATCTACTGTCTCTATTGTATTATGACAGACCAGCTAGATCTACTGTCTCTATTATAATATGACAGACCAGCTAGATCTACTGTCTCTATTATAATAAGACAGACCATCTAGATATACTGTATCTATTATAATATGACAGACCAGCTAGATCTACTGTCTATTATAATATGACTGACCAGCTAGATCTACTGTCTCTATTGTATTATGACAGACCAGCTAGATCTACTGTCTCTATTATATTATGACAGACCAGCTAGATCTACTGTCTCTATTATATTACGACAGACCAGGTAGATCTACCGTCTCTATAATAATATGACAGACCAGCTAGATCTACTGTCTCTATTGTATTATGACAGACCAGCTAGATCTACTGTCTCTATTATAATATGACAGACGAGCTAGATCTACTGTCTCTATTATATTATGACAGACCATCTAGATATACTGTATCTATTATAATATGACAGACCAGCTCGATCTACTGTCTCTATAATAATATGACAGACCAGCTAGATATGCTGTCTCTATTATATTATGACAGGCCAGCTAGATCTACAGTCTCTATTATAATATGACAGAACAGCTAGATCTACTGTCTATTATAATATGACTGACCAGCTAGATCTACTGTCTCTATTATAATGTGACCGACCAGCTAGATCTACTGTCTCTATTATTATTTGACAGACCAGCTAGATCTACTGTCTCTATAATAATATGACAGACCAGCTAGATATGCTGTCTCTATTATATTATGACAGGCCAGCTAGATCTACTGTCTCTATTATAATATGACAGACCAGCTAGATCTACTGTCTCTATTGTATTATGACAGACCAGCTAGATCTACTGTCTCTATTATAATATGACAGACCATCTAGATATACTGTATCTATTATAATATGACAGACCAGCTAGATCTACTGTCTCTATAATAATATGACAGACCAGCTAGATATGCTGTCTCTATTATATTATGACAGGCCAGCTAGATCTACTGTCTCTATTATAATATGACAGACCAGCTAGATCTACTGTCTCTATTATAATGTGACCGACCAGCTAGATCTACTGTCTCTATAATAATATGACAGACCAGCTAGATATGCTGTCTCTATTACATTATGACAGACCAGCTAGATCTACTGTCTCTATTATTTGACAGACCAGCTAGATCTACTGTCTCTATAATAATATGACAGACCAGCTAGATATGCTGTCTCTATTATA
The DNA here is from genome assembly GCF_023373465.1 of Oncorhynchus keta. Taxonomy (NCBI): domain Eukaryota; kingdom Metazoa; phylum Chordata; class Actinopteri; order Salmoniformes; family Salmonidae; genus Oncorhynchus; species Oncorhynchus keta. The sequence goes on along the minus strand of NW_026287202.1, from coordinate 4,388 downwards.
ATATGACAGACCAGCTAGATCTACTGTCTCTATTGTATTATGACAGACCAGCTAGATCTACTGTCTCTATTATAATATGACAGACCAGCTAGATCTACTGTCTCTATTATAATAAGACAGACCATCTAGATATACTGTATCTATTATAATATGACAGACCAGCTAGATCTACTGTCTATTATAATATGACTGACCAGCTAGATCTACTTTCTCTATTATATTATGACAGACCAGCTAGATCTACTGTCTCTATTATATTACGACAGAACAGGTAGATCTACCGTCTCTATAATAATATGACAGACCAGCTAGATTTACTGTATTTATTATAATATGACAGACCAGCTAGATCGACTGTCTCTATAATAATATGACAGACCAGCTAGATATGCTGTCTCTATTATATTATGACAGGCCAGCTAGATATGCTGTCTCTATTATAATATGACAGACCAGCTAGATCTACTGTCTCTATTGTATTATGACAGACCAGCTAGATCTACTGTCTCTATTATAATGTGACCGACCAGCTAGATCTACTGTCTCTATTATTATTTGACAGACCAGCTAGATCTACTGTCTCTATAATAATATGACAGACCAGCTAGATATGCTGTCTCTATTATATTATGACAGGCCAGCTAGATCTACTGTCTCTATTATAATATGACAGACCAGCTAGATCTACTGTCTCTATTGTATTATGACAGACCAGCTAGATCTACTGTCTCTATTATAATATGACAGACCAGCTAGATCTACTGTCTCTATTATAATATGACAGACCATCTAGATATACTGTATCTATTATAATATGACAGACCAGCTAGATCTACTGTCTCTATAATAACAGACCAGCTATGACAGACTGTCTCTATTATATTATGACAGCTAGATATCTACTGTCTCTATTGTATTATGACAGACCAGCTAGATCTACTGTCTCTATTATATTATGACAGACCAGCTAGATCTACTGTCTCTATTATATTACGACAGACCAGGTAGATCTACCGTCTCTATAATAATATGACAGACCAGCTAGATTTACTGTATCTATTATAATATGACAGACCAGCTAGATCGACTGTCTCTATAATAATATGACAGACCAGCTAGATATGCTGTCTCTATTATATTATGACAGGCCAGCTAGATATGCTGTCTCTATTATAATATGACAGACCAGCTAGATCTACTGTCTCTATTGTATTATGACAGACCAGCTAGATCTACTGTCTCTATTATAATATGACAGACCAGCTAGATCTACTGTCTCTATTATATTATGACAGACCATCTAGATATACTGTATCTATTATAATATGACAGACGAGCTAGATCTACTGTCTCTATAATAATATGACAGACCAGCTAGATATGCTGTCTCTATTATATTATGACAGGCCAGCTAGATCTACTGTCTCTATTATAATATGACAGACCAGCTAGATCTACTGTCTCTATTATAATGTGACCGACCAGCTAGATCTACTGTCTCTATTATTATTTGACAGACCAGCTAGATCTACTGTCTCTATAATAATATGACAGACCAGCTAGATATGCTGTCTCTATTATATTATGACAGGCCAGCTAGATCTACTGTCGCTATTATAATATGACAGACCAGCTAGATCTACTGTCTCTATTGTATTATGACAGACCAGCTAGATCTACTGTCTCTATTATAATATGACAGACCAGCTAGATCTACTGTCTCTATTATAATATGACAGACCATCTAGATATACTGTATCTATTATAATATGACAGACCAGCTAGATCTACTGTCTCTATTATAATATGACAGACCAGCTAGATCTACTGTCTCTATTATAATGTGACCGACCAGCTAGATCTACTGTCTCTATTATTATTTGACAGACCAGCTAGATCTACTGTCTCTATAATAATATGACAGACCAGCTAGATATGCTGTCTCTATTATATTATGACATGCCAGCTAGATCTACTGTCTCTATTATAATATGACAGACCAGCTAGATCTACTGTCTCTATTGTATTATGACAGACCAGCTAGATCTACTGTCTCTATTATAATATGACAGACCATCTAGATATACTGTATCTATTATAATATGACAGACCAGCTAGATCTACTGTCTCTATAATAATATGACAGACCAGCTAGATATGCTGTCTCTATTATATTATGACAGGCCAGCTAGATCTACAGTCTCTATTATAATATGACAGAACAGCTAGATCTACTGTCTCTATTATAATGTGACCGACCAGCTAGATCTACTGTCTATTATAACATGACTGACCAGCTAGATCTACTGTCTCTATTGTATTATGACAGACCAGCTAGATCTACTGTCTCTATTATATTATGACAGACCAGCTAGATCTACTGTCTCTATTATATTACGACAGACCAGGTAGATCTACCGTCTCTATAATAATATGACAGACCAGCTAGATTTACTGTATCTATTATAATATGACAGACCAGCTAGATCGACTGTCTCTATAATAATATGACAGACCAGCTAGATATGCTGTCTCTATTATATTATGACAGGCCAGCTAGATATGCTGTCTCTATTATAATATGACAGACCAGCTAGATCTACTGTCTCTATTGTATTATGACAGACCAGCTAGATCTACTGTCTCTATTATAATATGACAGACCAGCTAGATCTACTGTCTCTATTATATTATGACAGACCATCTAGATATACTGTATCTATTATAATATGACAGACGAGCTAGATCTACTGTCTCTATTGTATTATGACAGACCAGCTAGATCTACTGTCTCTATTATATTATGACAGACCAGCTAGATCTACTGTCTCTATTATATTACGACAGACCAGGTAGATCTACCGTCTCTATAATAATATGACAGACCAGCTAGATTTACTGTATCTATTATAATATGACAGACCAGCTAGATCGACTGTCTCTATAATAATATGACAGACCAGCTAGATATGCTGTCTCTATTATATTATGACAGGCCAGCTAGATATGCTGTCTCTATTATAATATGACAGACCAGCTAGATCTACTGTCTCTATTGTATTATGACAGACCAGCTAGATCTACTGTCTCTATTATAATATGACAGACCAGCTAGATCTACTGTCTCTATTATATTATGACAGACCATCTAGATATACTGTATCTATTATAATATGACAGACGAGCTAGATCTACTGTCTCTATAATAATATGACAGACCAGCTAGATATGCTGTCTCTATTATATTATGACAGGCCAGCTAGATCTACTGTCTCTATTATAATATGACAGACCAGCTAGATCTACTGTCTCTATTATAATGTGACCGACCAGCTAGATCTACTGTCTCTATTATTATTTGACAGACCAGCTAGATCTACTGTCTCTATAATAATATGACAGACCAGCTAGATATGCTGTCTCTTATTATATTATGACAGGCCAGCTAGATCTACTGTCGCTATTATAATATGACAGACCAGCTAGATCTACTGTCTCTATTGTATTATGACAGACCAGCTAGATCTACTGTCTCTATTATAATATGACAGACCAGCTAGATCTACTGTCTCTATTATAATATGACAGACCATCTAGATATACTGTATCTATTATAATATGACAGACCAGCTAGATCTACTGTCTCTATAATAATATGACAGACCAGCTAGATATGCTGTCTCTATTATATTATGACAGGCCAGCTAGATCTACAGTCTCTATTATAATATGACAGAACAGCTAGATCTACTGTCTATTATAATATGACTGACCAGCTAGATCTACTGTCTCTATTGTATTATGACAGACCAGCTAGATCTACTGTCTCTTTTATATTATGACAGACCAGCTAGATTTACTGTCTCTATTATATTACGACAGACCAGGTAGATCTACCGTCTCTATAATAATATGACAGACCAGCTAGATTTACTGTATTTGGCTATAATATGACAGACCAGCTAGATCGACTGTCTCTATAATATGACAGACCAGCTAGACAGCTGTCTCTATTATATTATGACAGGCCAGCTAATATTATGCTGTCTCTATTATAATATGACAGACCAGCTAATCTACTGTCTCTATTGGGTATTATGACAGACCCTAGCTAGATCTACTGTCTCTATTATAATATGACAGACCAGCTAGATCTACTGTCTCTATTATATTATGACAGACCATCTAGATATACTGTATCTATTAAGTAATATGACAGACCAAAGGATTCACTGTCTCTATAATAATATGACAGACCAGCTAGATATGCTGCTCCTATTATATTATGACAGGCCAGCTAGATCATTTGTTCTTCTATTATAATATGACACCAGCTAGATCTACTGTCTCTATTATAATGAGCAATACGTAACTGAACGAAGTACAAT
>NW_026287201.1:0-2024 GCF_023373465.1 Oncorhynchus keta | reverse complement strand
CTGATCTCAGTGTCCATCCCGTATTGCATAGTTAGAGTTAAGTTGCCATAGTGTATCTGATCTCAGTGTCCATCCCGTATTGCATAGTTAGAGTTAAGTTGCCATAGTGTATCTGATCTCAGTGTCCATCCCGTATTGCATAGTTAGAGTTAAGTTGCCATAGTGTTCTGATCTCAGTGTCCATCCCGTATTGCATAGTTAGAGTTAAGTTGTCATAGTGTATCTGATCTCAGTGTCCATCCCGTATTGCATAGTTAGAGTTAAGTTGTCATAGTGTTCTGATCTCAGTGTCCATCCCGTATTGCATAGTTAGAGTTAAGTTGCCATAGTGTTCTGATCTCAGTGTCCATCCCGTATTGCATAGTTAGAGTTAAGTTGTCATAGTGTTCTGATCTCAGTGTCCATCCCGTATTGCATAGTTAGAGTTAAGTTGCCATAGTGTTCTGATCTCAGTGTCCATCCCGTATTGCATAGTTAGAGTTAAGTTGTCATAGTGTTCTGATCTCAGTGTCCATCCCGTATTGCATAGTTAGAGTTAAGTTGTCATAGTGTTCTGATCTCAGTGTCCATCCCGTATTGCATAGTTAGAGTTAAGTTGTCATAGTGTTCTGATCTCAGTGTCCATCCCGTATTGCATAGTTAGAGTTAAGTTGCCATAGTGTTCTGATCTCAGTGTCCATCCCGTATTGCATAGTTAGAGTTAAGTTGTCATAGTGTTCTGATCTCAGTGTCCATCCCGTATTGCATAGTTAGAGTTAAGTTGCCATAGTGTTTTGATCTCAGTGTCCATCCCGTATTGCATAGTTAGAGTTAAGTTGTCATAGTGTTCTGATCTCAGTGTCCATCCCGTATTGCATAGTTAGAGTTAAGTTGTCATAGTGTTCTGATCTCAGTGTCCATCCCGTATTGCATAGTTAGAGTTAAGTTGTCATAGTGTTCTGATCTCAGTGTCCATCCCGTATTGCATAGTTAGAGTTAAGTTGTCATAGTGTTCTGATCTCAGTGTCCATCCCGTATTGCATAGTTAGAGTTAAGTTATCATAGTGTTCTGATCTCAGTGTCCATCCCGTATTGCATAGTTAGAGTTAAGTTGTCATAGTGTTCTGATCTCAGTGTCCATCCTGTATTGCATAGTTAGAGTTAAGTTGCCATAGTGTTCTGATCTCAGTGTCCATCCTGTATTGCATAGTTAGAGTTAAGTTGTCATAGTGTTCTGATCTCAGTGTCCATCCTGTATTGCATAGTTAGAGTTAAGTTGTCATAGTGTTCTGATCTCAGTATCCATCCCGTATTGCATAGTTAGAGTTAAGTTGTCATAGTGTTCTGATCTCAGTGTCCATCCCGTATTGCATAGTTAGAGTTAAGTTGTCATAGTGTATCTGATCTCAGTGTCCATCCCGTATTGCATAGAGTTAAGTTGTCATAGTGTATCTGATCTCAGTGTCCATCCCGTATTGCATAGTTAGAGTTAAGTTGTCATAGTGTTCTGATCTCAGTGTCCATCCTGTATTGCATAGTTAGAGTTAAGTTGTCATAGTGTTCTGATCTCAGTGTCCATCCCGTATTGCATAGTTAGAGTTAAGTTGCCATAGTGTTCTGATCTCAGTGTCCATCCCGTATTGCATAGTTAGAGTTAAGTTGTCATAGTGTATCTGATCTCAGTGTCCATCCTGTATTGCATAGTTAGAGTTAAGTTGTCATAGTGTATCTGATCTCAGTGTCCATCCCGTATTGCATAGTTAGAGTTAAGTTGTCATAGTGTTTCTGATCTCAGTGTCCATCCCGTATTGCATAGTTAGAGTTAAGTTGCCATAGTGTTCTGATCTCAGTGTCCATCCCGTATTGCATAGTTAGAGTTAAGTTGCCATAGTGTATCTGATCTCAGTGTCCATCCCGTATTGCATAGTTAGAGTTAAGTTGCCATAGTGTTCTGATCTCAGTGTCCATCCCGTATTGCATAGTTAGAGTTAAGTTGCCCATAGTGTATCTGATCTCAGTGTCCATCCCGTATTGCATAGTTAGAG
>NW_026287200.1:0-68214 GCF_023373465.1 Oncorhynchus keta | reverse complement strand
TTTTATTTTTTTATTTTTATTTCACCTTTATTTAACCAGGTAGGCTAGTTGAGAACAAGTTCTCATTTGCAACTGCGACCTGGCCAAGATAAAGCATAGCAGTGTGAACAGACAACACAGAGTTACACATGGAGTAAACAATTAGCAAGTCAATAACACAGTAGAAAAAAATGGGCAGTCTATATACAATGTGTGCAAAAGGCATGAGGAGGTAGGCGAATAATACAATTTTGCAGATTAACACTGGAGTGATAAATGATCAGATGGGCATGTACAGGTAGAGATATTGGTGTGCAAAAGAGCAGAAAAGTAAATAAATAAAAACAGTATAAAAACAGTATGGGAATGAGGTAGGTGAAAAAGGGTGAGCTATTTACCTATAGACTATGTACAGCTGCAGCGATCGGTTAGCTGCTCGGATAGCTGATAGCATGGACTTGTAAATGACCTGGAGCCAGTGGGTCTGGCGACTAATATGTAGTGAGGGCCAGCCGACTAGAGCATACAAGCCGCAGTGGTGGGTGGTATAAGGTGCTTTAGTGACAAAACGGATGGCACTGTGATAGACTGCATCCAGTTTGCTGAGTAGAGTGTTGGAAGCCATTTTGTAGATGACATCGCCGAAGTCGAGGATCGGTAGGATAGTCAGTTTTACTAGGTAAGCTTGGCAGCGTGAGTGAAGGAGGCTTTGCTGGGAATAGAAAGCCGACTCTGGATTTGATTTTTGATTGGAGATGTTTGATGTGAGTCTGGAAGGAGAGTTTGCAGTCTAGCCAGACACCTAGGTACTTATAGATGTCCACATATTCAAGGTTGGAACCATCCAGGGTGGTGATGCTAGTCGGGCATGCGGGTGCAGGCAGCGATCGGTTGAAAAGCATGCATTTGGTTTTACTCGCGTTAAGAGCAGTTGAGGCCACGGAAGGAGTGCTGTATGGCATTGAAGCTCGTTTGAGGTTTGATAGCACAGTGTCCAATGACGGGGCCGAAAGTATATAGAATGGTGTCGTCATGAGAGGTGGATCAGGGAATCGCCCGCAGCAAGAGCAACATCATTGATATATACAGAGAAAAGAGTCGCCCGAGAATTGAACCCTGTGGCACCCCCATAGAGACTGCCAGAGGACCGGACAGCATGCCCTCTGATTTGACACACTGAACTCTGTCTGCAAAGTAATTGGTGAACCAGGCAAGGCAGTCATCCGAAAACCGAGGCTGTTGAGTCTGCCGATAAGAATTTGGTGATTGACAGAGTCGAAAGCCTTGGCGAGGTCGATGAAGACGGCTGCACAGTACTGTCTTTTATCGATGGCGGTTATGATATCATTTAGTACCTTGAGTGTGGCTGAGGTGCACCTGACCGGCTCGGAAACCAGATTGCACAGCGGAGAAGGTACGGTGGGATTCGAGATGGTCAGTGACCTGTTTGTTGACTTGGCTTTCAAGACCTTAGATAGGCAGGGCAGGATGGATATAGGTCTATAGCAGTTTGGGTCCAGGGTGTCTCCTCCTTGAAGAGGGGGATGACTGCGGCAGCTTTCCAATCCTTGGGGATCTCAGACGATATGAAAGAGAGGTTGAACAGGCTGGTAATAGGGGTTGCGACAATGGCGGCAGATAGTTTCAGAAATAGCGGGTCCAGATTGTCAAGCCCAGCTGATTTGTACGGGTCCAGGTTTTGCAGCTCTTTCAGAACATCTGCTATCTGGATTTGGGTAAAGGAGAACCTGGAGAGGCTTGGGTGAGGAACTACGGGGGGGCGGAGCTGTTGGCCGAGGTTGGAGTAGCCAGGCGGAAGGCATGGCCAGCCGTTGAGAAGTGCTTATTGAAGTTTTCGATAATCATGGATTTATCGGTGGAGACCGTGTTTCCTAGCCTCAGTGCAGTGGGCAGCTGGGAGGAGGTGCTCTTGTTCTCCATGGACTTCACAGTGTCCCAGAACTTTTGGAGTTGGAGCTACAGGATGCAAACTTTTGCCTGAAGAAGCTGGCCTTAGCTTTCCTGACTGACTGCGTGTAGGTTGGTTCCTGACTTCCTGAACAGTTGCATATCACGGGGCTATTCGATGCTATTGCAGTCCGCCACAGGATGTTTTTGTGCTGGTCGAGGGCAGTCAGGTCTGGAGTGAACCAAGGGCTGTATCTGTTCTTGGTTCTGCATTTTTTGAACGGAGCATGCTTATCCAAAATGGTGAGGAAGTTACTTTTAAAGAATGACCAGGCATCCTCAACTGACGGATGAGGTCAATGTCCTTCCAGGATACACGGGCCAGGTCGATTAGAAAGGCCTGCTCACAGAAGTGTTTTAGGGAGCGTTTGACAGTGATGAGGGGTGGTCGTTTGACTGCGGCTCCGTGGCGGATACAGGCGATGAGGCAGTGATCGCTGAGATCCTGGTTGAAGACAGCGGAGGTATATTTGGAGGGCCAGTTGGTCAGGATGACGTCTATGAGGGTGCCCTTGTTTACAGAGTTAGGTTGTACCTGGTGGGTTCCTTGATGATTTGCGTGAGATTGAGGGCATCTAGCTTAGATTGTAGGACTGCCGGGGTGTTAAGCATATCCCAGTTTAGGTCACCTAACAGAACAAACTCTGAAGCTAGATGGGGGCGATCAATTCACAAATGGTGTCCAGGGCACAGCTGGGAGCTGACGGGGTCGGTAGCAGGCGGCAACAGTGAGAGACTTGTTTCTGGAGAGAGTAATTTTCAAAATTAGTAGTTCAAACTGTTTGGGTATGGACCTGAAAGTATGACATTACTTTGCAGGCTATCTCTGCAGTAGACTGCGACTCCGCCCCTTTGGCAGTTCTATCTTGACGGAAGATGTTATAGTTGGGTATGGAAATCTCTGAATTTTTGGTGGCCTTCCTGAGCCAGGATTCAGACACGGCAAGGACATCAGGGTTAGCAGAGTGTGCTAAAGCAGTGAGTAAAACAAACTTAGGGAGGAGGCTTCTGATGTTGACATGCATAAAACCAAGACTTTTTCGATCACAGAAGTCAACAAATGAGGGTACCTGGGGACATGCAGGGCCTGGGTTTACCTCCACATCACCCGCGGAACAGAGAAGGAGTAGTATGAGGGTGCGGCTAAAGGCTATCAAAACTGGTCGCCTAGAGCGTTGGGGGCAGAGGATAAGAGGAGCAGGTTTCTGGGCATGGTAGAATATATTCAGGGCATAATGCGCAGACAGGGGTATGGTGGGGTGCGGGTACAGCGGAGGTAAGCCCAGGCACTGGGTGATGATGAGAGAGGTTGTATCTCTGGACATGCTGGTTGTAATGGGTGAGGTCACCGCATGTGTGGGGGTGGGACAAAGGAGGTAACAGGGGTATGCAGAGTGGATCTAGGGGCTCCATTGTGAACTAAAACAATGATAACTAACCTGAACAACAGTATACAAGGCATATTGACATTTGGGAGAGACATACAGCGAGGCATACAGTAATCACAGGTGTAGAATTGGGAAAGCTAGCTAAAAACAGTAGGCGAGGCTAATCAGCTAGCACAACAAACAGCAGGTAAAATGGCGTTGACTAGGCAACTGGGTCGACAGATAAAACAAACAAGCAGAATGGAGTACCGTGATTAATGGACAGTCCAGCGTGCGTCAGCTATGTAGCCAAGAGATCAGTGTCCAGGGGCAGCGGTGATGGGCAGGGAAGCTGGGCTGGCGAGTGTTATCCAGGTTTAAAAAAAAAAAACTAACAATGACTAAATAGCTTGTAGCTAGTTAGCTGGTTAGCGTCTGGAGGTTCTTGAGTGTGTCATAAAAATAAAATAAAATTAAAGGTGATAGCGATTCCGTATCACAGTGGGTGAGGCAGGTTTCCGGAAGGTATAAACAAAATAAAAATCAAAGAGAGATAGAAAGTAAATGGGTTCAGAGTGTTTAGAACGCAGTGAGCCAGATGGTTAGCAGGCCTGTGCTAACAAGCTAACAGTTCGTAGGCCCGGGCTAGACAAGCTAACCGTTAGCAGGCCGAATTAGCAAGCAGGGAGATAGCGAGGGCTAGAGAGCTAACCTTGGGGGACGCCGCAATGGGGTGAGTCTGTTTATTCCTCTTCTTGCGGTGACATCGACAGACCGGTCGGGCCCGGGTAATTGTAGCCCAGGAGTATGCTAACGAAAAGCCTGTTGAAACCACCTCGGACGATTATGTCGGGCGGACCAGTCGTGATGGATCGGCGGGGCCCGTGGTCGGCAGTAAAGGGTCCAGGCCAATTGGCAAAAGAGGTATTGTTGGGCCTCTTCAGTTGTCGGGAGATGGGCTTAGCTCAAGGCTAAGCCCATCACATATTTCCAATAAAACATACAAGACAATACAATACAATACAATACAATGTTTCAGCACCATGGACAGAACACATGGCTCTATATAGAGCTCTGCAGGTAGTCAGCACCACGGACAGAACACATGGCTCTATATAGAGCTCTGCAGGTAGTCAGCACCGTGGACAGAACACATGGCTCTATATAGAGCTCTGCAGGTAGTCAGCACCATGGACAGAACACGTGGCTCTATATAGAGCTCTGCAGGTAGTCAGCACCATGGACAGAACACATGGCTCTATATAGAGCTCTGCAGGTAGTCAGCACCATGGACAGAACACGTGGCTCTATATAGAGCTCTGCAGGTAGTCAGCACCGTGGACAGAACACATGGCTCTATATAGAGCTCTGCAGGTAGTCAGCACCATGGACAGAACACGTGGCTCTATATAGAGCTCTGCAGGTAGTCAGCACCATGGACAGAACACGTGGCTCTATATAGAGCTCTGCAGGTAGTCAGCACCACGGACAGAACACATGGCTCTATATAGAGCTATGCAGGTAGTCAGCACCATGGACAGAACACGTGGCTCTATATAGAGCTCTGCAGGTAGTCAGCACCATGGACAGAACACGTGGCTCTATATAGAGCTCTGCAGGTAGTCAGCACCATGGACAGAACACGTGGCTTTATATAGAGCTCTGCAGGTAGTCAGCACCATGGACAGAACACGTGGCTCTATATAGAGCTCTGCAGGTAGTCAGCACCATGGACAGAACACATGGCTCTATATAGAGCTCTACAGGTAGTCAGCACCATGGACAGAACACGTGGCTCTATATAGAGCTCTGCAGGTAGTCAGCACCATGGACAGAACACATGGCTCTATATAGAGCTCTGCAGGTAGCCAGCACCATGGACAGAACACATGGCTCTATATAGAGCTCTGCAGGTAGTCAGCACCATGGACAAAACACATGGCTCTATATAGAGCTCTGCAGGTAGTCAGCACCATGGACAGAACACATGGCTCTATATAGAGCTCTGCAGGTAGTCAGCACCATGGACAGAACACATGGCTCTATATAGAGCTCTGCAGGTAGTCAGCACCATGGACAGAACACATGGCTCTATATAGAGCTCTGCAGGTAGCCAGCACCATGGACAGAACACATGGCTCTATATAGAGCTCTGCAGGTAGTCAGCACCATGGACAGAACACATGGCTCTATATAGAGCTCTGCAGGTAGTCAGCACCATGGACAGAACACATGGCTCTATATAGAGCTCTACAGGTAGTCAGCACCGTGGACAGAACACATGGCTCTATATAGAGCTCTGCAGGTAGTCAGCACCATGGACAGAACACGTGGCTCTATATAGAGCTCTGCAGGTAGTCAGCACCATGGACAGAACACATGGCTCTATATAGAGCTCTGCAGGTAGTCAGCACCATGGACAGAACACATGGCTCTATATAGAGCTCTGCAGGTAGTCAGCACCATGGACAGCAGCACCCAAGTGGAGATTCATCAAATCATGCAGCGCATGAAGTGCTCCTTTAGCAGACAAAAAGTCCTACATTCAAAGATAAAGTAGACATGGTGGTCAACAGGCATAAGGCGCGCACACACACACACACACACACACACACACACACACACACACACACACACACACACACACACACACACACACACACACACACACACACACACACACACACACACACACACTAAAGCCGCTTCTGTGGCCTGTTTCCAGGCTAAAGGCTAAAGCTTAGCTAGCAGCAGTGGTTGCATTTTCCTAATCACCGTTGTTTTCAGGACAATGACGAGGAGAAGTTGGTTGTAAGTGGAACACAGGATGCAATTAAAGTTGTCCTATTCTGTCACTCACACCTGATTTGTACTTTCTATCCACGTTTTGCCCGAATGCGTGGGCGGATTGGCCATCTGGCAATTCCGGCAAATGCCAGCAAGGCCGGGCCATCTTTTATTGTGGTGGGCTGATCTAAATTTACCAATATTTTAGGGAGGTTTTTATTTTTTTATTACGCAATTTCTAATTTATATTGAGCTGCTGGATCCCGTACTAAGATAGGCCGGCCTGGTTTTCTGATTGGCTGAGCTGAGGTGGCCCGAATTCATATTCAAAGTCAAACGCGCATCATCAAAGAGAATGAGCTCTCGCTCTGTCAGTCATTGAGTCAGAACAGAAAATCACGGATCATACAAAAAAACGTAAAAGGCCGAAAAAGATAAAGAGACCAAAAAAGGTCTATTGTGGCCAACGCTGCTAAATGTCTGAAATTAAGCGATTTAATTGCTAAAGGTTGTAGTGAAGAATTACAGAAATAGTTTGACCTCTGTCATTGCCAACAAAGGGTATATAACAAAGTATTGAGATAAACTTTTGTTATTGACCAAATACTTTTTTCCCACCATAATTTGCAAATAAATTCATAAAAAATCCTACAATGTGATTTTCTGGATTTGTTTTCTCATTTTGTCTGTCATAGTTAAAGTGTACCTATGATGAAAATTATAGGCCTCTCTCATCTTTTTAAGTGGGAGAACTTGCACAATTGGTGGCTGACTAAATACGTTTTTTGCACCACTGTATGTACTGCCAATTCCTTCATGTTTTGGCTGTATATGTAGCCTAATATTAAACACAGCTAAGCGGGCAGGAGGAACACATGACACTATAATTTACAAGGTATTATAAACCAATGGTGCACTATAAGAAAGATGGGTCCAAACCTCTAGTTTTCAGTTCTCTTCCCCACTCACTCAGACAGTCACAGCAACATTTTGGCTTGAGAAATTGCTTTTTTTAAGGCTGTTTTTTTCCCCGTTTTTTTTCATACAGTTTTAATTGAAAACAATCACATTAAAGTGCTTAATTTTTACCCAGAAATAGTTGTTTGCTATTGATGCAAAACCTGAATCTGAAATCAGAAAATAATTTAAAAAAAATCCAGGTAGCCTATTGTTCTGGATGTGTCTTTAACAGATTGCTAAACTGTATTTTATATGGATAAATGAGAGTCGGATACTCTGGTTTGCCAGGCAAAAAAGGAGAAGATAAAATACAGTGCTTTCTGGTCAATAATCTGGATAATGCCTGCCAATGCTGATGACTGGTCATTTGCCAACAGTCAGGACGCCAAACCTTTTGGTTGTGAAGCACAGATGAGATGTTTCTGAGACTATAATTTAGTTTAGTGGCCAGATGGAACAAAGACAGAAGTAGAAAATACACATGGGAGGTTACAGTAGGTTACACCTACTCATTCAAGGGTTTTCTTTATTTTGACTATTTTATACATTGTAGAATGATAGCGAAGACATCATAACTATGATATAACACATATGGAATCATTTTGTAACAACAAAAGTGTTAAACAAATCAAATATGTTATATTTGTAGCCACCCTTTGCTTGATGACAGCTTTGCACTCTTGGCATTCTCTCAACCAGCTTCATGAGGTTGTCACCTGGAATGCTTTACATTTGCTGAGCACTTGTCGCTGACAGAAATGGCAGCGTCAACTCACCATCAGTACGACCAAGAATATGACTTTCCCAGAGCGGATCGTGTGTTCTGCCTTCCACCCAGGACAACGGAATGGATCCCAGCCTGCGACCCAAAACAACGACGTCGTAAAAGAGACAAATGGAGCGGTCTCCTGAGACGGGCACATCGCGCGCCACTCCCTAGCATTCTACTCGCCAATGTCCAGTCTCTTGACAACAAGGTTGATGAAATCCGAGCAAGGGTAGCAGTCGGTGCAGCCAGCTGGTTTCTCCACGCATCGCGCCGATAGAAACAAACATCTTTCTGGTAAGAAGAGGGGCGGGGACGTATGCTTCATGGTTAATGAGACGTGGTGTGGTCACAACAACATACAGGAACTCAAGTCCTTCTGTTCACCTGATTTAGAATTTCCCACAATCAAATGTCAACCACATTATCTACCAAGGGAATTCTCTTCGATTATAATCACAGCCGTATATATTCCTCCCCAAGCAGACACATCGATGGCTCTGAACAAACTTTATTTGACTCTTTGCAAACTGGAATCCATATATCCTGAGGCTGCATTCATTGCATTCATTGTAGCTGGGAATTTTAACAAGGCTAATCTGAAAAACAAGACTCCCTAAATTGTATCAGCATATCGATTGCGCAACTAGGGCTGGAAAAACCTTGGATCTGCCCTGCCCTGCCCTGCCCCGCTCTCCTTTCGGAAAAGCTGACCACGACTCCATTTTGTTGATCCCTGCCTACAGACAGAAACTAAAACAAGAAGCTCCCTCGCTGAGGTCTGTTCAACGCTGGTCCGACCAATCTGATTCCACACTCCAAGACTGCTTCCATCACGTGGACTGGGACATGTTTCGTATTGCATCAAACAACAACATTGACGAATACGCTGATTCGGTGAGCGAGTTCATTAGAACGTGCGTTGAAGGTGTCGTTCCCATAGCAACGATTAAAACATTCCCTAACCAGAAACCGTGGATTGATGGCAGCATTCGCGTGAAACTGAAAGCGCGAACCACTGCTTTTAATCAGAGCGAGGTGACCGGAAACATGACCGAATACAAACAGTGTAGCTATTCCCTCCGCAAGGCAATCAAACAAGCTAAGTATCAGTATAGAGACAAAGTAGAATCTCAATTCAATGGCTCAGACACAAGAGGTATGTGGCAGGGTATACAGTCAATCACGGATTACAAAAAGAAAACCAGCCCCGTCACGGACCAGGATGTCTTGCTCCCAGGCAGACTAAATAACTTTTTTGCCCGCTTTGAGGGCAATACAGTGCCACTGACACGGTCCGCAACCAAAACATGCGGACTCTCCTTCACTGCAGCCGACGTGAGGAAAACATTTAAATGTGTTAACCCTCGCAAGGCTGCAGGCCCAGACGGCATCCCCAGTCGCGCCCTCAGAGCATGCGCAGACCAGCTGGCTGGTGTGTTTACGGACATAATCAATCCCTATCCCAGTCTGTTGTTCCCACATGCTTCAAGAGGGCCACCATTGTTCCTGTTCCCAAGAAAGCTACGGTAACTGAGCTAAACGACTACCGCCCCGTAGCACTCACTTCCGTCATCATGAAGTGCTTTGAGAGACTAGTCAAGGACCATATCACCTCCACCCTACCTGACACCCTAGACCCACTCCATTTTGCTTACCGCCCAAATAGGTCCACAGACGATGCAATCTCAACCACACTGCACACTGCCCTAACCCATCTGGACAAGAGTAATACCTATGTGAGAATGCTGTTCATCGACTACAGCTCGGCATTTAACACCATAGCGCCCTCCAAGCTCGTCATCAAGCTCGAGACCCTGGGTACTGTGCAACTGGGTACTGGACTTCCTGACGGGCCGCCCCCAGGTGGTGGGGGTAGGCAACAACATCTCCACCCCGCTGATCCTCAACACTGGGGCCCCACAAGGGTACGTTCTGAGCCCTCTCCTGTACTCCCTGTTCACCCACGACTGCGTGGCCACGCACGTCTCCAACTCAATCATCAAGTTTCCTGACGACACAACAGTGGTAGGCTTGATTACCAACAACGACGAGACGGCCTACAGGGAGGAGGTGAGGGCCCTCGGAGTGTGGTGTCAGGAAAATAACCTCACACTCAACATCAACAAAACTAAGGAGATGATTGTGGACTTCAGGAAACAGCAGAGGGAACACCCCCCTAGCAACATCGATGGAACAGTAGTGGAGAGGGTAGTAAGTTTTAAGTTCCTCGGCATACACATCACAGACAAACTGAATTGGTCCACCCACACAGACAGCATCGTGAAGAAGGCGCAGCAGCGCCTCTTCAACCTCAGGAGGCTGAAGAAATTCGGCTTGTCACCAAAAGCACTCACATACTTCTACAGATGCACAATCGAGAGCATCCTGTCGGGCTGTATCACCGCCTGGTACGGCAAACACTCCGCCCACAACCGTAAGGCTCTCCAGAGGGTAGTGAGGTCTGCACAACGCATCACCGGGGGCAAACTACCTGCCCTCCAGGACACCTACACCACCCGATGTCACAGGAAGGCCATAAAGATCATCAAGGACAACAACCACCCGAGCCACTACCTGTTCACGCCGCTATCATCCAGAAGGCGAGGTCAGTACAGGTGCATCAAAGCAGGGACGGAGAGACTGAAAAACAGCTTCTATCTCAAGGCCATCAGACTGTTAAACAGCCACATTGAGTGGCTGCTGCCAACACACTGACACTGACTCAACTCCAGCCACTTTAATAATGGGAATTGATGGGAAATTATGTAAAATATATCACTAGCCACTTTAAACAATGCTCCCTAATATAATGTTTACATACCCTACATTATTCATCTCATATGTATACGTATATACTGTACTCTATATCATCTACGGCATCTTTATGTAATACATTTATCACTAGCCACTTTAACTATACCACTTTGTTTACATGCTCATCTCATATGTATATACTGTACTCGATACCATCTACTGTATCTTGCCTATGCCGCTCTGTACCATCACTCATTCATATATCTTTATGTACATATTCTTATCCCCTTACACTTGTGTCTATAAGGTAGTAGTTTTGGAATTGTTAGCTAGATGACTTGTTGGTTATTACTGCATTGTCGGAACTAGAAGCACAAGCATTTCGCTACACTCGCATCAACATCTGCTAACCATGTGTATGTGACAAATAAAATTGGATTTGATTTTGATTTGATTTGCTTTTCCTTCACTATGCGGTCCAACTCATCCCAAACAATCTCAATTGGGTTGAGGTCAGGTGATAGTGGAGGCCAGGTCATCTGATGCAGCACTCCATCACTCCTTGGTGAAATAGTCCTTAGACAGCCTGGAGGTGTGTTTGGGGTCATTGTCCTGTTGAAAAACAAATGATGGTCCCAATGAGCAAAACCAGATAGGATGGTGTATCGCTGCAGAATGCTGTGGTAGCCATGCTGGTTAAGTGTGCCTTGAATTCTAAATAAATCACTGACTGTGTCACCAGCAAAGCACCCGCTCACCATCACACCTCCTCCTCCATGCTTCACGGTGGGAACCACAGATGTGAAGATCCTCCATTCACCTACTCTGCGTATCACGAAGACACAGCGGTAGGAACCAAAAATCAGCAATTTGACCATGAAGGCCTGATTCACGTAGTCTCCTTTGAACAGTTTATGTTGAGATGTGTCTGTTACTTGAACTCTGTGAAGCATTTATTTGGGCTGCAATGTCTGAGGTTGGTAACGCTGATGAACGTGTCCTCTGCAGCAGAGGTAACTTGGGATCTTCCTTTCCTGTGGCGGTCCTCGTGAGAGCCAATGCTTGATGGTTTTTGCGACTGCACTTGAAAAAACCCTCAATGTTCTTGACATTTTCCAGATTGATTGACCTTCACGTCGTAAAGTAAAGACGGACTGTCATTTCTCTTTTCTTATTCGAGCTGTTCTTACCCTGAGAGGGACTTGCTGGCAAGGACAAAATGGCTCCTTAACAGCTTCTACCCCCAACCATAAGACTGCTGAACAATTAACCAAATGGCCACCAGACTATTTACATTGACCCCCTGGAATTTATTGATTTTTAAAACTTTATTATATTTAAAAATGTTTTCTTAACTCTATTTCTTGAATTGCATTGTTGGTTAAGGGCTTGTAAAAAAAGCATTTCACTGTTGTATTAGACGCATGTGACAAATAAAATTTTATACATTTTTTATTTATTTTGGTCCTTTACAAAATAGGGCTATCTTCTGTACACCAACACTTCCTTGTCACTACACAACTGATTGGCTCAAAAGCATTAAGAAGGAAAGACATTCCAAAAATGTATTTTTATGCTCAACCAGTGTCGCTCATTGAGCTGACAGAAACTTTCAACCGGTTTTCCCCATTAAGCAGCGAGTCGGAGTCGGAGGCCGAGCCTTCTCTGGTCTCTACTTCACCCGTTACGGGGTCTGAGATGCCGAGCCTACTCTGGTCTCTACTTCACCCGTTACGGGGTCTAAGATGCCGAGCCTTCTCTGGTCTCTACTTCACCCGTTACGGGGTCTGAGATGCCGAGCCTTCTCTGGTCTCTACTTCACCCGTTACGGGGTCTGAGATGCCGAGCCTTCTCTGGTCTCTACTTCACCCGTTACGGGGTCTAAGATGCCGAGCCTTCTCTGGTCTCTACTTCACCCGTTACGGGGTCTGAGATGCCGAGCCTTCTCTGGTCTCTACTTCACCCGTTACGGGGTCTAAGATGCCGAGACTTCTCTGGTCTCTACTTCACCCGTTACGGGGTCTAAGATGCCGAGCTTTCTCTGGTCTCTACTTCACCCGTTACGGGGTCTGAGATGCCGAGCCTTCTCTGGTCTCTACTTCACCCGTTACGGGGTCTGAGATGCCGAGCTTTCTCTGGTCTCTACTTCACCCGTTACGGGGTCTGAGATGCCGAGCCTTCTCTGGTCTCTACTTCACCCGTTACGGGGTCTGAGATGCCGAGCCTTCTCTGGTCTCTACTTCACCCGTTACGGGGTCTAAGATGCCGAGCCTTCTCTGGTCTCTACTTCACCCGTTACGGGTCTAAGATGCCGAGCCTTCTCTGGTCTCTACTTCACCCGTTACGGGGTCTGAGATGCCGAGCCTTCTCTGGTCTCTACTTCACCCGTTAAGGGGTCTGAGACGCCGAGCCTTCTCTGGTCTCTACTTCACCCGTTACGGGGTCTGAGACGCCGAGCCTTCTCTGGTCTCTACTTCACCCGTTACGGGGTCTGAGATGCCGAGCCTTCTCTGGTCTCTACTTCACCCGTTACGGGTCTGAGATGCCGAGCTTTCTGGTCTCTACTTCACCCGTTACGGGTCTAAGATGCCGAGCCTTCTCTGGTCTCTACTTCACCCGTTACGGGGTCTAAGATGCCGAGCCTTCTCTGGTCTCTACTTCACCCGTTACGGGGTCTAAGATGCCGAGCCTTCTCTGGTCTCTACTTCACCCGTTACGGGGTCTAAGATGCCGAGCTTTCTCTGGTCTCTACTTCACCCGTTACGGGGTCTAAGATGCCGAGCTTTCTCTGGTCTCTACTTCACCCGTTACAGGGTCTGAGATGCCGAGCCTTCTCTGGTCTTTACTTCACCCGTTACAGGGTCTAAGATGCCGAGCCTTCTCTGGTCTCTACTTCACCCGTTACAGGGTCTGAGATGCCGAGCCTTCTCTGGTCTCTACTTCACCCGTTACGGGGTCTGAGATGCCGAGCCTTCTCTGGTCTCTACTTCACCCGTTACGGGGTCTGAGATGCCGAGCCTTCTCTGGTCTCTACTTCACCCGTTACAGGGTCTGAGATGCCGAGCCTTCTCTGGTCTCTACTTCACCCGTTACAGGGTCTGAGATGCCGAGCCTTCTCTGGTCTCTACTTCACCCGTTACGGGGTCTGAGATGCCGAGCCTTCTCTGGTCTCTACTTCACCCGTTACGGGGTCTGAGATGGCGAGCCTTCTCTGGTCTCTACTTCACCCGTTACAGGGTCTGAGATGCCGAGCCTTCTCTGGTCTCTACTTCACCCGTTACGGGGTCTGAGATGCCGAGCCTTCTCTGGTCTCTACTTCACCCGTTACGGGGTCTGAGATGCCGAGCCTTCTCTGGTCTCTACTTCACCCGTTACGGGGTCTAAGATGCCGAGCCTTCTCTGGTCTCTACTTCACCCGTTACGGGGTCTGAGATGCCGAGCCTTCTCTGGTCTCTACTTCACCCGTTACGGGGTCTAAGATGCCGAGCCTTCTCTGGTCTCTACTTCACCCGTTATGGGGTCTAAGATGCCGAGCTTTCTCTGGTCTCTACTTCACCCGTTACGGGGTCTGAGATGCCGAGCCTTCTCTGGTCTCTACTTCACCCGTTACGGGGTCTAAGATGCCGAGCTTTCTCTGGTCTCTACTTCACCCGTTACGGGGTCTGAGATGCCGAGCCTTCTCTGGTCTCTACTTCACCCGTTACGGGGTCTGAGATGCCGAGCCTTCTCTGGTCTCTACTTCACCCGTTACGGGGTCTAAGATGCCGAGCCTTCTCTGGTCTCTACTTCACCCGTTACGGGGTCTAAGATGCCGAGCCTTCTCTGGTCTCTACTTCACCCGTTACGGGGTCTGAGATGCCGAGCCTTCTCTGGTCTCTACTTCACCCGTTAAGGGGTCTGAGATGCCGAGCCTTCTCTGGTCTCTACTTCACCCGTTACGGGGTCTGAGACGCCGAGCCTTCTCTGGTCTCTACTTCACCCGTTACGGGGTCTGAGATGCCGAGCCTTCTCTGGTCTCTACTTCACCCGTTACGGGGTCTAAGATGCCGAGCTTTCTCTGGTCTCTACTTCACCCGTTACGGGGTCTAAGATGCCGAGCCTTCTCTGGTCTCTACTTCACCCATTACGGGGTCTAAGATGCCGAGCCTTCTCTGGTCTCTACTTCACCCGTTACGGGGTCTAAGATGCCGAGCCTTCTCTGGTCTCTACTTCACCCGTTACGGGGTCTAAGATGCCGAGCTTTCTCTGGTCTCTACTTCACCCGTTACGGGGTCTAAGATGCCGAGCTTTCTCTGGTCTCTACTTCACCCGTTACAGGGTCTGAGATGCCGAGCCTTCTCTGGTCTTTACTTCACCCGTTACAGGGTCTAAGATGCCGAGCCTTCTCTGGTCTCTACTTCACCCGTTACAGGGTCTGAGATGCCGAGCCTTCTCTGGTCTCTACTTCACCCGTTACAGGGTCTGAGATGCCGAGCCTTCTCTGGTCTCTACTTCACCCGTTACAGGGTCTGAGATGCCGAGCCTTCTCTGGTCTCTACTTCACCCGTTACAGGGTCTGAGATGCCGAGCCTTCTCTGGTCTTTACTTCACCCGTTACCGGGTCTGAGACGCCGAAGCCTCCCACTATTAGCTCTGACAAAATGAAAACCCTAGTCATTGGTGACTCTATTACCTGCATCCAGCGATCATTCATTGTTTACCAGGTGGCAGGGCTACCGACGTTAAGGATAATCTGTTTACCAGGTGGCAGGGCTACCGACGTTAATGCTAATCTGAAGATGGTGCTGGCTAAGGCTAAAACTGGCGAGTGTAGAGAGTATAGGGATATTGTTATCCACGTCGGCACCAATGATGTTCGGATGAAACAGTCAGAGATCACCAAGCGCAACATAGCTTCTGCGTGTAAATCAGCTAGAAAGATGTGTCGGCATGGAGTAATTGTCTCTGGCCCCCTCCCAGTCAGGGGGAGTGATGAGCTCTACAGCAGAGTCTCACAACTCAATCGCTGGTTGAAAACTGTTTTCTTCCCCTCCCAAAAGATAGAATTTGTAGATAATTGTCCCTCCTTCTGGGACTCACCCACAAACAGGACAAAGCCTGACCTGCTGAGGAATGTCAGACTCCATCATAGCTGGAGGGGTGCTCTCATCTTATCTACCAACATAGACAGCGCTCTAACTCCCCTAGCTCCACAATGAGATAGCCTGCTGCCTGGCCTGCACCCTGTTAGCCAGCTTAGTGGAGTCTGCCACTAGCAGTCAGTGTAGTCAGCTCAGCTAACCCCATTGAGACCGTGTCTGTGCATCGACCTAGGTTGGGCAAAACTGAACATGGCAGTGTTTGCTCTAGCAATTTCACTGGAATATAGACCTCCTCCATTCCTGACATTATTGAAAGAGATCGTGATACCTCACATCTCAAAATAGGACTACTTAATGTTAGATCCCTCACTTCCAAGGCAGTTAGAACAATGAACTAATCACTGATCATAATCTTGATGTGATTTATCCTGACTGAAACATGGTTTGAGCCTGATGAATTTACTGTGTTAAATGAGGCCTCTCCTCCTGGTTACACTAGTGACCATATCCCCCACGCATCCCGCAAAGGTGGAGGTGTTGCTAACATTTATGATAGCAAATTTCAATTTACAAAACAAAACGACATTTTCGTCTTTTGAGCTTCATGAAATCTATGCAGCCTACTCAATCACTTTTTATAGCTACTGTTTACAGGCCTCCTGGGCCATATACAGCGTTCCTCACTGAGTTCCCTGAATACCTATCGGACATTGTAGTCTTTGCAAATAATATTCACATTTTTGGTGACTTTAATATTGACGTGGAAAAGTCCACAGACCCACTCCAAAAGGCTTTCGGAGCCATCATCGATTCAGTGGGTTTTGTCCAACATGTCTCTGGACCCACTCACTGTCACAGTCATACTCTGGACCAAGTTTTGTCCCATGGAAAAAGGGTTGTGGATCTTAATGTTTTTCCTCATAATCCTGGACTATCGGACCACCATTTTGTTACGTTTGCAATCGCAAGAAATAATTTCCTCAGACCGCAACCAAGGATTATCAAAAGCCGTGCTATAAATTCTCAGACAACCCAAAGATTCCTAGATGCCCATTTCCGACTCTCTCCACCTACCCAATGACATCAAGAGGACAAAAATCAGTTAACCACCTAACTGAGAAACTAAAATTAACCTTGCGTAATACCCAAGATGCAGTCGCACCCCTAAAAACTAAAAACATTTCTCATAAGAAACTAGCTCCCTGGTACACAGATAATACCCGAGCTCTGAAGCAAGCTTCCAGAAAATTGGAACGGAAATGGCACCACACCAAACTGGAAGTCTTCCGACTAGCTTGGAAAGACAGTACCGGGCAGTATCGAAGAGCCCTCACTGCTGCTACACCAAACTGGAAGTCTTCCGACTAGCTTGGAAAGACAGTACCGTGCAGTATCTCTGCCAGGACCGAGGATCAAGGGAGACACTCAAATGTTTTAATACTATATATATTGAAACAATTATGAAAATAATCACGGCCTCTAAACATTCAAGCTGCATACTGGACCCTATTCCAACTAAACTACTGAAAGAGCTGCTTCCTGTGCTTGGCCCTCCTATGTTGAACATAATAAATGGCTCTCTATCCACTGGATGTGTACCAAACTCACTAAAAGTGGCAGTAATAAAGCCTCTCTTGAAAAAGCCAAACCTTGACCCAGAAAATATTTAAAAACTATTGGCCTATATCATATCTCCCATTCCTCTCAAAGATTTGCGCAGCAACTCACTGCCTTCCTGAAGACAAACAATATATACGAAATGCTTCAGTCTGATTTTAGACCCCATCATAGCACTGAGACTGCACTTGTGAAAGTGGTAAATTACCTTTACTGGCACCAGACCAAGGCTTTGCATCTGTCCTCGAGCTTCTAGACCTTAGTGCTGCTTTAGATACCATCGATTACCACATTCTTTTGGAGAGATTGGAAACCTAAATTGGTCTACACGGACATGTTCTGGCCTGGTTTAGATCTTATCTTTCCGGCTACCCGGATAAACAAATAAATAAAAAGAATAATAATAAGCTTCAGCTGCTAGAATCCTGACAAGAACCCCCCAAAAAATATCATATTACTCCAGCCTCTGATTTCAAGGTTTTACTGCTAACCTACAAAGCATTACATGGGCTTGCTCCTACCAATCTTTCCGATTTGGTCTTTCCGTACATACCTACACGTACACTACGGTCACAAGACGCAGGCCTCTTAACTGTCCCTAGAATTTCTAAGCAAACAGCAGGAGGCAGGGCTTTCGCCTATAGAGCTACATTTTTAAGGAATGGTCTGCCTACCCATGTGAGAGACGCAGACTCGGTCTAAACTCTTAAGTCTTTATTGAAGACTCATCTCTTCAGTAGGTCCTATGATTGAGTGTAGTCTGGCCCGGGAGTGTGAAGGTGAAGGGAAAGGCTCTGGAGCAACGAACCGCCCTTGCTGTCTCTGCCTGGCCGGTTCCCCCTTTTCCACTGGGATTCTCTGCCTCTAACCCTATTACAGGGGCTGAGTCACAGGGGCTTACTGGTGCTCTTCCATGCTGTCCCTAGGAGGGGTGCGTCACTTGAGTGGGTTGAGTCACTGACGTGATCTTCCTGTCTGGGTTGGCACCCCACCTTGGGTTGTGCCGTGGCGGAGGTCTTTGTGGGCTATACTCGGCCTTGTCTCAGGGTGGTAAGTTGGTGGTTGAAGATATCCCTCTAGTGGTGTGGGGGCTGTGCTTTGGCAAAGTGGGTGGGGTTATATCCTGCCTGTTTGGCCCTGTCTGGGGGTATCATCGGACAGTGTCCACAGTGTCTCCCGACCCCTCCTGTCTCAGCCTCCAGTTCTTATGCTGCAGTAGTTTATGTGTCGGGGGGCTAGGGTCAGTCTGTTATATCTGGAGTATTTCTCCTGTCTTATCCGGTGTCCTGTGTGAATTTAATTATGCTCTCTCTAATTCTTTCTCACACTCTCTCAGAGGACCTGAGCCCTATGTCCATGCCTCGGAACTACCTGGCCTGATGACTCCTTGCTGTCCCCAGTCCACCTGGCCGTGTGTGTTTACTGTGATTATTATTATTTGACCCTGCTGGTCATTTATGAACATTTGAACATCTTGGCCAGAAGAGGCCAACCCCCATAGCCTGGTTCCTCTCTAGGTTTCTAGGGAGTTTTTCCTAGGAACCGTGCTTCTACACCTGCATTGCTTGCTGTTTGGGGGTTTTAGGCTGGGTTTCTGTACAGCACTTTGAGATATCAGCTGATGTAAGAACGGCTTTTTAAATACATTTGATGTGGCCTCCAATGAAGTTGTAAAAACATAAGGTATTTATGTTTTTTAAAAACCTGTTTTCAACTTGTCATTATAGATTATTGTGTGTAGATTGATAAGGGAAAAGATTTTATATTTTAATCCATTTTAGTCCATTTTAGAATAAGCTGTAACGTAACAAAATGTGGAAAAGGGAAGGGGTCTGAATACTTTCAGAATGCACTGTATATTTCCCCTTTTGTACTTTAACTATTTGCACATTGTTACAACACTCTATATAAACATAATATGGCATTTGAAATGCCTTTATTCTTTTGTGCATACTGTTCATTTTTTGTGTTTACTGTTAATTTTTTACTGTTTATTTCACTTTTGTTTAATACTTATTTCACTTGCTTTGGCAATGTAAACCTGTTTCCCATGCCAATAAAGCCCTTAAATTGAAATTGAATTGAGAGAGAGAGAGAAAGAGAACGGGTTCAGAGCAGAGGGAGCAGCTGAGCTATTACGTTTATTAATTATACAGATTTAGGGAACTGAGCCCCTCTAGATGAGGCCCCGGTCACCTGATCCTGACCCAACCAACCACAGACCAGCTGATCCTAACCCAACCTATCACAGGCCAGGGGCCAATAACTAATTTACATATTAGGCTATTGTATCAGTCGCCCTGGCAACTCGCCCAGTCAAGAGGAAGTTAATGAACTTGGCACAGAACCACCCGACTTCTCCCTGAAGTGTACACTCCTTCACTACGCCTCAAGGGGAGCTTTCAATTTGTGAACTTGGCAAGGACTCTGCGAGGTTAGAGGAGAGGGGAGGGTGTGGGGGCTGTGTGTGTTGGTGGGGTTTTCATTGTAGTGTTTAGTAAAATTAGATAAATACTGATGAATGCTTCGAGGGTAGTGCATACTGGTCTAACCTGGTCTAAACGGAGGGTAAACAGGTCTAACCTGGTCTAAAAGGAGGGTACACTGGTCTAACCTGGTCTAAACAAAGGGTAAACAGGTCTAACCTGGTCTAAATGGAGGGTAATCAGGTCTAACCTGGTCTAAATGGAGGGTAATCAGGTCTAACCTGGTCTAAAAGGAGGGTAATCAGGTCTAACCTGGTCTAAAAGGAGGGTAAACAGGTCTAACCTGGTCTAAATGGAGGGTAATCTGGTCTAACCTGGTCTAAATGGAGGGTAACCTGGTCTAACCTGGTCTAAATGGAGGGTAATCAGGTCTAACCTGGTCTAAATGGAGGGTAATCAGGTCTAACCTGGTCTAAAAGGAGGGTAATCAGGTCTAACCTGGTCTAAAAGGAGGGTACACTGGTCTAACCTGGTCTAAATGGAGGGTAATCAGGTCTAACCTGGTCTAAAAGGAGGGTACACTGGTCTAACCTGGTCTAAATGGAGGGTAACCTGGTCTAACCTGGTTTAAATAGAGGGTAATCAGGTCTAACCTGGTCTAAATGGAGGGTAATCAGGTCTAACCTGGTCTAAATGGAGGGTAATCAGGTCTAACCTGGTCTAAAAGGAGGGTAATCAGGTCTAACCTGGTCTAAATGGAGGGTAATCAGGTCTAACCTGGTCTAAATGGAGGGTAAACAGGTCTAACCTGGTTTAAATGGAGGGTAATCAGGTCTAACCTGGTCTAAATGGAGGGTAACCTGGTCTAACCTGGTCTAAATGGAGGGTAAACAGGTCTAACCTGGTTTAAATGGAGGGTAATCAGGTCTAACCTGGTCGAAATGGAGGGTAATCAGGTATAACCTGGTCTCAACAGAGGGTAAACAGGTATAACCTGGTCTCAACAGAGGGTAAACAGGTATAACCTGGTCTCAACAGAGGGTAAACAGGACTGACCTGGTCTAAATAAAGGGTAAACAGGTCTAACCTGGTCTAAATGGAGGGTAAACAGGTATAACCTGGTCTCAACAGAGGGTAAACAGGTATAACCTGGTCTCAAAAGAGGGTAAACAGGTATAATCTGGTCTCAACAGAGGGTAAACAGGTATAACCTGGTCTCAACAGAGGGTAAACAGGTCTAACCTGGTCTAAATGGAGGGTAAACTGGTATAACCTGGTCTCAACAGAGGGTAAACAGGACTGACCTGGTCTCAACAGAGGGTAAACAGGACTGACCTGGTCTAAATAAAGGGTAAACAGGTCTAACCTGGTCTAAATGGAGGGTAAACTGGTATAACCTGGTCTCAACAGAGGGTAAACAGGACTGACCTGGTCTAAATAAAGGGTAAACAGGTCTAACCTGGTCTAAAAGGAGGGTAATCAGGTCTAACCAGGTCTAAAAGGAGGGTAATCAGGTCTAACCACCAGCCGACCAGTATTAACATTAACATGATGCTTTATCTGGACCTGGTTCTCCAGGACCTCCACCAGCCAACCAGTAGTAACATTAACATGATGCTTTATCTGGACCTGGTTCTCCAGGACCTCCACCAGCCAACCAGTAGTAACATTAACATGATGCTTTATCTGGACCTGGTTCTACAGGACCTCCACCAGCCAACCAGTAGTAACATTAACATGATGCTTTATCTGGACCTGGTTCTACAGGACCTCCACCAGCCAACCAGTAGTAACATTAACATGATGCTTTATCTGGACGTGGTTCTCCAGGACCTCCACCAGCCAACCAGTAGTAACATTAACATGATGCTTTATCTGGACGTGGTTCTTCAGGACCTCCACCAGCCAACCAGTAGTAACATTAACATGATGCTTTATCTGGGCGTGGTTCTACAGGACCTCCACCAGCCAACCAGTAGTAACATTAACATGATGCTTTATCTGGGCGTGGTTCATCAGGACCTCCACCAGCCAACCAGTAGTAACATTAACATGATGCTTTATCTGGGCGTGGTTCATCAGGACCTCCACCAGCCAACCAGTAGTAACATTAACATGATGCTTTATCTGGACGTGGTTCTCCAGGACCTCCACCAGCCAACCAGTAGTAACATTAACATGATGCTTTATCTGGACGTGGTTCTACAGGACCTCCACCAGCCAACCAGTAGTAACATTAACATGATGCTTTATCTGGGCGTGGTTCATCAGGACCTCCACCAGCCAACCAGTAGTAACATTAACATGATGCTTTATCTGGACGTGGTTCATCAGGATCTCCACCAGCCAACCAGTATTAACATGACCCTTTATCTGGACGTGGTTCACCAGGACCTCCACCAGCCAACCAGTAGTAACATGACCCTTTATCTGGACGTGGTTCTACAGGACCTCCACCAGCCAACCAGTAGTAACATTAACATGATGCTTTATCTGGACGTGGTTCTACAGGACCTCCACCAGCCAACCAGTAGTAACATTAACATGATGCTTTATCTGGACGTGGTTCTCCAGGACCTCCACCAGCCAACCAGTAGTAACATTAACATGATGCTTTATCTGGACGTGGTTCTCCAGGACCTCCACCAGCCAACCAGTAGTAACATTAACATGATGCTTTATCTGGACGTGGTTCTACAGGACCTCCACCAGCCAACCAGTAGTAACATTAACATGATGCTTTATCTGGACGTGGTTCTCCAGGACCTCCACCAGCCAACCAGTAGTAACATTAACATGATGCTTTATCTGGACGTGGTTCTTCAGGACCTCCACCAGCCAACCAGTAGTAACATTAACATGATGCTTTATCTGGACGTGGTTCATCAGGACCTCCACCAGCCAACCAGTAGTAACATTAACATGATGCTTTATCTGGACGTGGTTCTACAGGACCTCCACCAGCCAACCAGTAGTAACATTAACATGATGCTTTATCTGGACGTGGTTCTACAGGACCTCCACCAGCCAACCAGTAGTAACATTAACATGATGCTTTATCTGGACGTGGTTCATCAGGACCTCCACCAGCCAACCAGTAGTAACATTAACATGATGCTTTATCTGGACGTGGTTCATCAGGATCTCCACCAGCCAACCAGTATTAACATGACCCTTTATCTGGACGTGGTTCACCAGGACCTCCACCAGCCAACCAGTAGTAACATGACCCTTTATCTGGACGTGGTTCTACAGGACCTCCACCAGCCAACCAGTATTAACATGACCCTTTATCTGGACGTGGTTCTACAGGACCTCCACCAGCCAACCAGTAGTAACATTAACATGATGCTTTATCTGGGCGTGGTTCATCAGGATCTCCACCAGCCAACCAGTATTAACATGACCCTTTATCTGGACGTGGTTCACCAGGACCTCCACCAGCCAACCAGTAGTAACATTAATATGATGCTTTATCTGGACGTGGTTCTACAGGACCTCCACCAGCCAACCAGTATTAACATGACCCTTTATCTGGACGTGGTTCTACAGGACCTCCACCAGCCAACCAGTAGTAACATTAATATGATGCTTTATCTGGACGTGGTTCTACAGGACCTCCACCAGCCAACCAGTATTAACATGACCCTTTATCTGGGCGTGGTTCATCAGGACCTCCACCAGCCAACCAGTAGTAACATTAACATGATGCTTTATCTGGACGTGGTTCTCCAGGACCTCCACCAGCCAACCAGTAGTAACATTAACATGATGCTTTATCTGGACGTGGTTCATCAGGACCTCCACCAGCCAACCAGTAGTAACATTAACATGATGCTTTATCTGGACGTGGTTCACCAGGACCTCCACCAGCCAACCAGTAGTAACATTAACATGATGCTTTATCTAGACGTGGTTCTACAGGACCTCCACCAGCCAACCAGTATTAACATGACCCTTTATCTGGACGTGGTTCTACAGGACCTCCACCAGCCAACCAGTACTAACATTAACATGATGCTTTATCTGGACATGGTTCATCAGGACCTCCACCAGCCAACCAGTAGTAACATTAACATGATGCTTTATCTGGACGTGGTTCATCAGGACCTCCACCAGCCAACCAGTAGTAACATTAACATGATGCTTTATCTGGACCTGGTTCATCAGGACCTCCATCAGCCAACCAGTAGTAACATTAACATGATGCTTTATCTGGACGTGGTTCTTCAGGACCTCCACCAGCCAACCAGTAGTAACATTAACATGATGCTTTATCTGGACGTGGTTCATCAGGACCTCCACCAGCCAACCAGTAGTAACATTAACATGATGCTTTATCTGGACGTGGTTCTACAGGACCTCCACCAGCCAACCAGTAGTAACATTAATATGATGCTTTATCTGGACGTGGTTCTACAGGACCTCCACCAGCCAACCAGTATTAACATGACCCTTTATCTGGACGTGGTTCATCAGGACCTCCACCAGCCAACCAGTAGTAACATTAACATGATGCTTTATCTGGACGTGGTTCTACAGGACCTCCACCAGCCGACCAGTATTAACATTAACATGATGCTTTATCTGGACGTGGTTCTACAGGATCTCCACCAGCCAACCAGTATTAACATGACCCTTTATCTGGACGTGGTTCTACAGGACCTCCACCAGCCAACCAGTACTAACATTAACATGATGCTTTATCTGGACGTGGTTCATCAGGACCTCCACCAGCCAACCAGTAGTAACATTAACATGATGCTTTATCTGGACGTGGTTCTACAGGACCTGCAACAGCCAACCAGTAGTAATATTAACATGATGCTTTATCTGGACGTGGTTCATCAGGACCTCCACCAGCCGAAGCTAAGTAGTAACATTAACATGATGCTTTATCTGGACGTGGTTCTACAGGACCTCCACCAGCCAACCAGTAGTAACATTAACATGATCATTTATCTGGACGTGGTTCTACAGGACCTGCAACAGCCAACCAGTAGTAATATTAACATGATGCTTTATCTGGACGTGGTTCATCAGGACCTCCACCAGCCGAAGCTAAGTAGTAACATTAACATGATGCTTTATCTGGACCTGGTTCATCAGGACCTCCACCAGCCAACCAGTAGTAACATTAACATGATGCTTTATCTGGACCTGGTTCTACAGGACCTCCACCAGCCAACCAGTAGTAACATTAACATGATGCTTTATCTGGACCTGGTTCTTCAGGACCTCCACCAGCCAACCAGTAGTAACATTAACATGATGCTTTATCTGGACCTGGTTCTACAGGACCTCCACCAGCCAACCAGTAGTAACATTAACATGATGCTTTATCTGGACCTGGTTCTCCAGGACCTCCACCAGCCAACCAGTAGTAACATTAACATGATGCTTTATCTGGACGTGGTTCATCAGGACCTCCACCAGCCAACCAGTAGTAACATTAACATGATGCTTTATCTGGACGTGGTTCATCAGGACCTCCACCAGCCAACCAGTAGTAACATTAACATGATGCTTTATCTGGACGTGGTTCTACAGGACCTCCACCAGCCAACCAGTAGTAACATTAACATGATGCTTTATCTGGACGTGGTTCATCAGGACCTCCACCAGCCAACCAGTAGTAACATTAACATGATGCTTTATCTGGACGTGGTTCATCAGGATCTCCACCAGCCAACCAGTATTAACATTAACATGATGCTTTATCTGGACATGGTTCTACAGGACCTCCACCAGCCAACCAGTAGTAACATTAACATGATGCTTTATCTGGGCATGGTTCATCAGGACCTCCACCAGCCAACCAGTATTAACATTAACATGATGCTTTATCTGGACGTGGTTCTCCAGGACCTCCACCAGCCAACCAGTAGTAACATTAACATGATGCTTTATCTGGACGTGGTTCTACAGGACCTCCACCAGCCAACCAGTAGTAACATTAACATGATGCTTTATCTGGACGTGGTTCATCAGGACCTCCACCAGCCAACCAGTAGTAACATTAACATGATGCTTTATCTGGACGTGGTTCTACAGGACCTCCACCAGCCAACCAGTAGTAACATTAACATGATGCTTTATCTGGACGTGGTTCTACAGGACCTCCACCAGCCAACCAGTATTAACATTAACATGATGCTTTATCTGGACGTGGTTCTACAGGACCTCCACCAGCCAACCAGTAGTAACATTAACATGATGCTTTATCTGGACGTGGTTCATCAGGACCTCCACCAGCCGACCAGTAGTAACATTAACATGATGCTTTATCTGGACGTGGTTCTACAGGACCTCCACCAGCCAACCAGTAGTAACATTAACATGATGCTTTATCTGGACGTGGTTCTCCAGGACCTCCACCAGCCAACCAGTAGTAACATTAACATGATGCTTTATCTGGACGTGGTTCATCAGGACCTCCACCAGCCAACCAGTAGTAACATTAACATGATGCTTTATCTGGACCTGGTTCTATAGGACCTCCACCAGCCAACCAGTAGTAACATTAACATGATGCTTTATCTGGACGTGGTTCTACAGGACCTCCACCAGCCAACCAGTAGTAACATTAACATGATGCTTTATCTGGACGTGGTTCTACAGGACCTCCACCAGCCAACCAGTAGTAACATTAACATGATGCTTTATCTGGACGTGGTTCTACAGGACCTCCACCAGCCAACCAGTATTAACATTAACATGATGCTTTATCTGGACGTGGTTCTCCAGGACCTCCACCAGCCGACCAGTATTAACATTAACATGACCCTTTATCTGGACGTGGTTCATCAGGACCTCCACCAGCCAACCAGTAGTAACATGATGCTTTATCTGGACGTGGTTCACCAGGATCTCCACCAGCCAACCAGTATTAACATGATGCTTTATCTGGACCTGGTTCACCAGGACCTCCACCAGCCAACCAGTAGTAACATTAACATGATGCTTTATCTGGACGTGGTTCTACAGGACCTCAACCAGCCAACCAGTAGTAACATTAACATGATGCTTTATCTGGACGTGGTTCTACAGGACCTCCACCAGCCAACCAGTAGTAATATTAACATGATGCTTTATCTGGACGTGGTTCTACAGGACCTCCACCAGCCAACCAGTATTAACATTAACATGATGCTTTATCTGGGCGTGGTTCACCAGGACCTCCACCAGCCGACCAGTATTAACATTAACATGATCCTTTATCTGGACGTGGTTCACCAGGACCTCCACCAGCCGACCAGTAGTAACATTAACATGATCCTTTATCTGGACGTGGTTCTCCAGGACCTCCACCAGCCAACCAGTAGTAACATTAACATGATGCTTTATCTGGACGTGGTTCTACAGGACCTCCACCAGCCAACCAGTAGTAACATTAACATGATGCTTTATCTGGACGTGGTTCACCAGGACCTCCACCAGCCAACCAGTAGTAACATTAACATGATGCTTTATCTGGACGTGGTTCTACAGGACCTCCACCAGCCAACCAGTAGTAACATTAACATGATGCTTTATCTGGACGTGGTTCTACAGGACCTCCACCAGCCAACCTGGACGTGGTTCTAGTACCAGTAAACATTAACATGATGCTTTATCTGGACGTGGTTCTACAGGACCTCCACCAGCCAACCAGTAGTAACATTAACATGATGCTTTATCTGGACATGGTTCATCAGGACCTCCACCAGCCAACCAGTAGTAACATTAACATGATGCTTTATCTGGACGTGGTTCATCAGGACCTCCACCAGCCAACCAGTATTAACATTAACATGATGCTTTATCTGGACGTGGTTCACCAGGACCTCCACCAGCCAACCAGTAGTAACATTAACATGATGCTTTATCTGGACGTGGTTCATCAGGACCTCCACCAGCCAACCAGTATTTAACATGATGGTCTGGACATGGTTCATCAGGACCTCCACCAGCCAACCAGTATTAACATTAACATGATGCTTTATCTGGACATGGTTCACAGGACCTCCACCAGCCAACCAGTAGTAACATTAACATGATGCTTTATCTGGACATTCATCAGGACCTCCACCAGCCAACCAGTACCTGACCCTTTATCCAGCCACCTCAACCAGCCAACCAGTAGTAACATTAACATGATGCTTTATCTGGACATGGTTCACCAGGACCTCCACCAGCCGAAGCTAAGTAGTAACATTAACATGATGCTTTATCTGGACATGGTTCACCAGGACCTCCACCAGCCGAAGCTAAGTAGTAATGTTAAAGTTATGCCTTCTAATTGCAGTCGCTGTACTCATAATATACATGAGAACGATCGCCTTACAGCAAGGATAGCTGTGCTGCAAGCCCAGCTTCAGATGCAAACGTTAGACAAGAGTAATTTCAGTGTAGAAGGATGAAACAGAGTCTGTGCAACCAGTAAGTACAGATAGTAGTATATAGTAGTCCCTTTTTTATACAATTTTATATTCTGGAAGGAAAAGCTACAGGAATGCTCAAACAGTGAATGGACTATGAATGACAGTCACCAACATGCTGTAATAGAAATAAGGCTATGCTCATGTCCTCCCTCATTTTAAACTGTGTCCTCCCTCATTTTAAAACGGTGTCCTCCTCATTTTAAAACGGTGTCCTCCCTCATTTTAAAACGGTGTCCTCCTCATTTTAAAACGGTGTCCTCCCTCATTTTAAAACGGTGTCCTCCCTCATTTTAAAACTGGTGTCCTCCCTCATTTTAAAATTTTAAACTGTGTCCTCCTCATTTTAAAACGGTGTCCTCCTCATTTTAAACTGTGTCCTCCCTCATTTTAAACTGTGTCCTCCCTCATTTTAAACGGTGTCCTCCTCATTTTAAAACGGTGTCCTCCCTCATTTTAAACGGTGTCCTCCCTCATTTTAAATGGCGTCCTCCCTCATTTTAAACGGCGTCCTCCCTCATTTTAAACTGTGTCCTCCCTCATTTTAAACTGTGTCCTCCCTCATTTTAAACGGTGTCCTCCCTCATTTTAAACGGTGTCCTCCCTCATTTTAAACGGTGTCCTCCCTCATTTTAAACGGTGTCCTCCCTCATTTTAAACGGCGTCCTCCCTCATTTTAAACGGCGTCCTGCCTCATTTTAAACGGCGTCCTCCCTCATTTTAAACTGTGCAACGTGAAACGTGCAGATTTCCTAATTGACAAAAATCTTCATTTGAAAACGCAAAATACCTTCACATTGTCTGTTGTTTTAACAATGTAATAATAAATGCCATTTATCAGAAGCTTTTATCCAAAGCGATTTAGTCATTCGTGCATCCATTTTAGGTATGGGCGGGCCCGTGAATCAAACCCACAACCCTGATGGTGTTAGCACCACAGTCTATAATATTTGCCTGATTGTACCTTCATTTAACTAGGCAAGTCAGTTAAGAACAAATACTTATTTTACAATGACGGCCTACACCGGCCAAACCCTCCCCTAACCCGGACGACGCTGGGCCAAATGTACGCCGCCCTATGGGACACCCGATCACGGCCGGTTGTGATACAGCACGGGATTGAACCCGGGTCTGTAGTGACGCCTCTGCACCACTCAGGATCCCAATGTATAATTGAATACGTGTTTATAACAGTCAATAGCAGTGAAAAGTCTATGGCAGTGTAATAACTGTTTATAACAATGTACAGCACAGCTACCAATGCACAGATGCGTTTCAAGAGCGTAAAACCTTTCGTTTCTGAACCTCAGACCCCTGACTGGGCGCAGCATGGGGACAGTGCCATCTAGTGGAACGGAAATGAAACTGTTACTCCAGATATAATTTAATGCAGAATCTTTCAAATTCAAATCATTAATTCCTTTCAGACTCCATTTATATTTAACAGGTCATCTACATTTCGATGTCCCCTTATAATTGTTTTTGAACATGTACTGATTGTTTATTTAATTGCTACCTTGCCTATTTCAAATAACCAGTTCAAAATATACTCCATCTTGAAACAGCCAAAATACACTCCAATTCGTTATGTTCAAGTGTTCAATACAAGACTCCAGTGAAAGAGACCTGTTCTCAATGGTGACTCCCTGCTTAAATAGAAGGTCAAATAAATCAAATTTGGAAGACTTTTTATTTTGAAGTGTTTTGCTTGATTTGGACCCGTTTGTTGCTGATTTCACAGATCTACCTGATTGATTGATCGTCTCTGTCTTTATTAGAAGACATGTGTGTGAGTACAACGCTGAATAAATAATCTTGCACGGAATGATAACCCTTTTTCTCTGACCCAGGTACAGCCTCCCACCCTGCCAACATCATGACCATCCTGTGGTTTCTCGAGGTACAGCTCCCCACCCTGCCAACATCATGACCATCCTGTGGTTTCTCTGAACCAGGTACAGCCTCCCACCCTGCCAACATCATGACCATCCTGTGGTTTCTCTGAACCAGGTACAGCCTCCCCACCCTGCCAACATCACGACCATCCTGTGGTTTCTCTGAACCAGGTACAGCCTCCCACCCTGCCAACATCATGACCATCCTGTGGTTTCTCTGAACCAGGTACAGCCTCCCACCCTGCCAACATCATGACCATCCTGTGGTTTCTCTGACTCAGGTACAGCCTCCCACCCTGCCAACATCATGACCATCCTGTGGTTTCTCTGACTCAGGTACAGCCTCCCACCCTGCCAACATCATGACCATCCTGTGGTTTCTCTGACTCAGGTACAGCCTCCCACCCTGCCAACATCACAACCATCCTGTGGTTTCTCTGACTCAGGTACAGCCTCCCACCCTGCCAACATCACAACCATCCTGTGGTTTCTCTGACTCAGGTACAGCCTCCCACCCTGCCAACATCACAACCATCCTGTGGTTTCTCTGACTCAGGTACAGCCTCCCACCCTGCCAACATCACAACCATCCTGTGGTTTCTCTGACTCAGGTACAGCCTCCCACCCTGCCAACATCACAACCATCCTGTGGTTTCTCTGACTCAGGTACAGCCTCCCACCCTGCCAACATCACGACCATCCTGTGGTTTCTCTGAACCAGGGACAGCCTCCCACCCTGCCAACATCATGACCATCCTGTGGTTTCTCTGACTCAGGTACAGCCTCCCACCCTGCCAACATCATGACCATCCTGTGGTTTCTCTGACCCAGGTACAGCCTCCCACCCTGCCAACATCATGACCATCCTGTGGTTTCTCTGAAGGTACAGCCTCCCACCCTGCCAACATCATGACCATCCTGTGGTTTCTCTGAACCAGGTACAGCCTCCCACCCTGCCAACATCACGACCATCCTGTGGTTTCTCTGACTCAGGTGGAGCCTCCCACCCTGCCAACA
The DNA here is from genome assembly GCF_023373465.1 of Oncorhynchus keta. Classification (NCBI taxonomy): domain Eukaryota; kingdom Metazoa; phylum Chordata; class Actinopteri; order Salmoniformes; family Salmonidae; genus Oncorhynchus; species Oncorhynchus keta. The sequence continues at coordinate 37,174 of NW_026287200.1, read as the reverse complement.
TCAACCATCCTGTGGTTTCTCTGACCCAGGTACAGCCTCCCCACCCTGCCAACATCAACCATCCTGTGGTTTCTCTGACTCAGGTACAGCCTCCCACCCTGCCAACATCATGACCATCCTGTGGTTTCTCTGACTCAGGTACAGCCTCCCACCCTGCCAACATCATGACCATCCTGTGGTTTCTGAACCAGGTACAGCCTCCCACCCTGCCAACATCATGACCACCCTGTTTTCTCTGACTCAGGTACAGCCTCCCACCCTGCCAACATCATGACCATCCTGTTTTCTCTGACCCAGGTACAGCCTCCCACCCTGCAACATCATGACCATCCTGTGGTTTCTCTGACTCAGGTACAGCCTCCCACCCTGCAACATCATGACCATCCTGTGGTTTCTCTGACTCAGGTACAGCCTCCCACCCTGCCAACATCATGACCATCCTGTGGTTTCTCTGAACCAGGTACAGCCTCCCACCCTGCCAACATCACAACCATCCTGTGGTTTCTCTGACTCAGGTACAGCCTCCCAAACATCATGACCATCCTGTGGTTTCTCTGACTCAGGTACAGCCTCCCACCCTGCCAACATCATGACCATCCTGTGGTTTCTCTGACTCAGGTACAGCCTCCCACCCTGCCAACATCATGACCATCCTGTGGTTTCTCTGACTCAGGTTCCCACCCTGCCAACATCATGACCATCCTGTGGTTTCTCTGAACCAGGTACAGCCTCCCACCCTGCCAACATCATGACCATCCTGTGGTTTCTCTGACCCAGGTACAGCCTCCCAAAAACATCATGACCATCCTGTTTTCTCTGACTCAGGTACAGCCTCCCACCCTGCCAACATCATGACCATCCTGTGGTTTCTCTGACTCAGGTACAGCCTCCCACCCTGCCAACATCACAACCATCCTGTGGTTTCTCTGAACCAGGTACAGCCTCCCACCCTGCCAACATCATGACCATCCTGTGGTTTCTCTGATTCCCACCCTGCCAACATCATGACCATCCTGTGGTTTCTCTGAACCAGGTACAGCCTCCCACCCTGCCAACATCACGACCATCCTGTGGTTTCTCTGAACCAGGTACAGCCTCCCACCCTGCCAACATCATGACCATCCTGTGGTTTCTCTGACTCAGGTACAGCCTCCCACCCTGCCAACATCATGACCATCCTGTGGTTTCTCTGAACCAGGTACAGCCTCCCACCCTGCCAACATCATGACCATCCTGTGGTTTCTCTGAACCAGGTACAGCCTCCCACCCTGCCAACATCACAACCATCCTGTGGTTTCTCTGACTCAGGTACAGCCTCCCACCCTGCCAACATCATGACCATCCTGTGGTTTCTCTGACTCAGGTCCAGCCTCCCACCCTGCCAACATCATGACCATCCTGTGGTTTCTCTGACCAGGTACAGCCTCCCACCCTGCCAACATCATGACCATCCTGTGGTTTCTCTGACTCAGGTACAGCCTCCCACCCTGCCAACATCATGACCATCCTGTGGTTTCTCTGACTCAGGTACAGCCTCCCACCCTGCCAACATCACAACCATCCTGTGGTTTCTCTGACCCAGGTACAGCCTCCCACCCTGCCAACATCACAACCATCCTGTGGTTTCTCTGAACCAGGTACAGCCTCCCACCCTGCCAACATCATGACCATCCTGTGGTTTCTCTGACTCAGGTACAGCCTCCCACCCTGCCAACATCATGACCATCCTGTGGTTTCTCTGACTCAGGTACAGCCTCCCACCCTGCCAACATCATGACCATCCTGTGGTTTCTCTGAACCAGGTACAGCCTCCCACCCTGCCAACATCATGACCATCCTGTGGTTTCTCTGACTCAGGTACAGCCTCCCACCCTGCCAACATCATGACCATCCTGTGGTTTCTCTGACTCAGGTACAGCCTCCCACCCTGCCAACATCATGACCATCCTGTGGTTTCTCTGACCCAGGTACAGCCTCCCACCCTGCCAACATCATGACCATCCTGTGGTTTCTCTGACCCAGGTACAGCCTCCCACCCTGCCAACATCATGACCATCCTGTGGTTTCTCTGACTCAGGTACAGCCTCCCACCCTGCCAACATCACAACCATCCTGTGGTTTCTCTGACTCAGGTACAGCCTCCCACCCTGCCAACATCATGACCATCCTGTGGTTTCTCTGACTCAGGTACAGCCTCCCACCCTGCCAACATCATGACCATCCTGTGGTTTCTCTGACTCAGGTACAGCCTCCCACCCTGCCAACATCATGACCATCCTGTGGTTTCTCTGACTCAGGTACAGCCTCCCACCCTGCCAACATCACGACCATCCTGTGGTTTCTCTGACTCAGGTACAGCCTCCCACCCTGCCAACATCATGACCATCCTGTGGTTTCTCTGACTCAGGTACAGCCTCCCACCCTGCCAACATCATGACCATCCTGTGGTTTCTCTGACCCAGGTACAGCCTCCCACCCTGCCAACATCACAACCATCCTGTGGTTTCTCTGACCCAGGTACAGCCTCCCACCCTGCCAACATCATGACCATCCTGTGGTTTCTCTGACCCAGGTACAGCCTCCCACCCTGCCAACATCACACCATCCTGTGGTTTCTCTGAACAGGTACAGCCTCCCACCCTGCCAACATCATGACCATCCTGTGGTTTCTCTGACTCAGGTACAGCCTCCCACCCTGCCAACATCATGACCATCCTGTGGTTTCTCTGAACCAGGGACAGCCTCCCACCCTGCCAACATCATGACCACCCTGTGGTTTCTCTGAACCAGGGACAGCCTCCCACCCTGCCAACATCATGACCATCCTGTGGTTTCTCTGAACCAGGTACGGCCTCCCACCCTGCCAACATCACAACCATCCTGTGGTTTCTCTGAACCAGGTACAGCCTCCCCACCCTGCCAACATCATGACCATCCTGTGGTTTCTCTGACCCAGGTACAGCCTCCCACCCTGCCAACATCATGACCATCCTGTGGTTTCTCTGACTCAGGTACAGCCTCCCACCCTGCCAACATCATGACCATCCTGTGGTTTCTCTGACTCAGGTACAGCCTCCCACCCTGCCAACATCATGACCATCCTGTGGTTTCTCTGACTCAGGTACAGCCTCCCACCCTGCCAACATCATGACCATCCTGTGGTTTCTCTGAACCAGGTACAGCCTCCCACCCTGCCAACATCATGACCATCCTGTGGTTTCTCTGACTCAGGTACAGCCTCCCACCCTGCCAACATCATGACCATCCTGTGGTTTCTCTGAACCAGGTCCAGCCTCCCACCCTGCCAACATCATGACCATCCTGTGGTTTCTCTGACTCAGGTACAGCCTCCCACCCTGCCAACATCATGACCATCCTGTGGTTTCTCTGACTCAGGTACAGCCTCCCACCCTGCCAACATCATGACCATCCTGTGGTTTCTCTGACCCAGGTACAGCCTCCCACCCTGCCAACATCACAACCATCCTGTGGTTTCTCTGAACCAGGTACAGCCTCCCACCCTGCCAACATCATGACCATCCTGTGGTTTCTCTGACTCAGGTACAGCCTCCCACCCTGCCAACATCATGACCATCCTGTGGTTTCTCTGACTCAGGTACAGCCTCCCACCCTGCCAACATCATGACCATCCTGTGGTTTCTCTGACTCAGGTACAGCCTCCCACCCTGCCAACATCACAACCATCCTGTGGTTTCTCTGACTCAGGTACAGCCTCCCACCCTGCCAACATCATGACCATCCTGTGGTTTCTCTGACTCAGGTACAGCCTCCCACCCTGCCAACATCATGACCATCCTGTGGTTTCTCTGACTCAGGTACAGCCTCCCACCCTGCCAACATCACAACCATCCTGTGGTTTCTCTGACTCAGGTACAGCCTCCCACCCTGCCAACATCATGACCATCCTGTGGTTTCTCTGACTCAGGTACAGCCTCCCACCCTGCCAACATCATGACCATCCTGTGGTTTCTCTGACTCAGGTACAGCCTCCCACCCTGCCAACATCATGACCATCCTGTGGTTTCTCTGACCCAGGTACAGCCTCCCACCCTGCCAACATCATGACCATCCTGTGGTTTCTCTGACTCAGGTACAGCCTCCCACCCTGCCAACATCATGACCATCCTGTGGTTTCTCTGACTCAGGTACAGCCTCCCACCCTGCCAACATCATGACCATCCTGTGGTTTCTCTGACCCAGGTACAGCCTCCCACCCTGCCAACATCATGACCATCCTGTGGTTTCTCTGAACCAGGTACAGCCTCCCACCCTGCCAACATCATGACCATCCTGTGGTTTCTCTGAACCAGGGACAGCCTCCCACCCTGCCAACATCACGACCATCCTGTGGTTTCTCTGAACCAGGTACAGCCTCCCACCCTGCCAACATCACGACCATCCTGTGGTTTCTCTGACTCAGGTACAGCCTCCCACCCTGCCAACATCACAACCATCCTGTGGTTTCTCTGACTCAGGTACAGCCTCCCACCCTGCCAACATCATGACCATCCTGTGGTTTCTCTGACTCAGGTACAGCCTCCCACCCTGCCAACATCATGACCATCCTGTGGTTTCTCTGACTCAGGTACAGCCTCCCACCCTGCCAACATCATGACCATCCTGTGGTTTCTCTGAACCAGGTACAGCCTCCCACCCTGCCAACATCATGACCATCCTGTGGTTTCTCTGAACCAGGTACAGCCTCCCACCCTGCCAACATCATGACCATCCTGTGGTTTCTCTGACTCAGGTACAGCCTCCCACCCTGCCAACATCACAACCATCCTGTGGTTTCTCTGACTCAGGTACAGCCTCCCACCCTGCCAACATCATGACCATCCTGTGGTTTCTCTGACTCAGGTACAGCCTCCCACCCTGCCAACATCATGACCATCCTGTGGTTTCTCTGACTCAGGTACAGCCTCCCACCCTGCCAACATCATGACCATCCTGTGGTTTCTCTGACCCAGGTACAGCCTCCCACCCTGCCAACATCACAACCATCCTGTGGTTTCTCTGAACCAGGTACAGCCTCCCACCCTGCCAACATCATGACCATCCTGTGGTTTCTCTGACCCAGGTACAGCCTCCCACCCTGCCAACATCACAACCATCCTGTGGTTTCTCTGACCCAGGTACAGCCTCCCACCCTGCCAACATCATGACCATCCTGTGGTTTCTCTGACTCAGGTACAGCCTCCCACCCTGCCAACATCATGACCATCCTGTGGTTTCTCTGACTCAGGTACAGCCTCCCACCCTGCCAACATCACGACCATCCTGTGGTTTCTCTGACTCAGGTACAGCCTCCCACCCTGCCAACATCATGACCATCCTGTGGTTTCTCTGAACCAGGTACAGCCTCCCACCCTGCCAACATCATGACCATCCTGTGGTTTCTCTGAACCAGGTACAGCCTCCCACCCTGCCAACATCATGACCATCCTGTGGTTTCTCTGACCCAGGTACAGCCTCCCACCCTGCCAACATCATGACCATCCTGTGGTTTCTCTGACCCAGGTACAGCCTCCCACCCTGCCAACATCATGACCATCCTGTGGTTTCTCTGACTCAGGTACAGCCTCCCACCCTGCCAACATCATGACCATCCTGTGGTTTCTCTGACTCAGGTACAGCCTCCCACCCTGCCAACATCATGACCATCCTGTGGTTTCTCTGACTCAGGTACAGCCTCCCACCCTGCCAACATCATGACCATCCTGTGGTTTCTCTGAACCAGGTACAGCCTCCCACCCTGCCAACATCATGACCATCCTGTGGTTTCTCTGACCCAGGTACAGCCTCCCACCCTGCCAACATCATGACCATCCTGTGGTTTCTCTGAACCAGGTACAGCCTCCCACCCTGCCAACATCATGACCATCCTGTGGTTTCTCTGACTCAGGTACAGCCTCCCACCCTGCCAACATCATGACCATCCTGTGGTTTCTCTGACCCAGGTACAGCCTCCCACCCTGCCAACATCATGACCATCCTGTGGTTTCTCTGACCCAGGTACAGCCTCCCACCCTGCCAACATCATGACCATCCTGTGGTTTCTCTGACTCAGGTACAGCCTCCCACCCTGCCAACATCATGACCATCCTGTGGTTTCTCTGACTCAGGTACAGCCTCCCACCCTGCCAACATCATGACCATCCTGTGGTTTCTCTGACCCAGGTACAGCCTCCCACCCTGCCAACATCATGACCATCCTGTGGTTTCTCTGACTCAGGTACAGCCTCCCACCCTGCCAACATCATGACCATCCTGTGGTTTCTCTGACTCAGGTACAGCCTCCCACCCTGCCAACATCATGACCATCCTGTGGTTTCTCTGAACCAGGTACAGCCTCCCACCCTGCCAACATCACTGACCATCCTGTGGTTTCTCTGAACCAGGTACAGCCTCCCACCCTGCCAACATCATGACCATCCTGTGGTTTCTCTGAACCAGGTACAGCCTCCCACCCTGCCAACATCATGACCATCCTGTGGTTTCTCTGAACCAGGGACAGCCTCCCACCCTGCCAACATCATGACCATCCTGTGGTTTCTCTGAACCAGGTACAGCCTCCCACCCTGCCAACATCATGACCATCCTGTGGTTTCTCTGACCCAGGTACAGCCTCCCACCCTGCCAACATCATGACCATCCTGTGGTTTCTCTGACTCAGGTACAGCCTCCCACCCTGCCAACATCATGACCATCCTGTGGTTTCTCTGACTCAGGTACAGCCTCCCACCCTGCCAACATCATGACCATCCTGTGGTTTCTCTGACTCAGGTACAGCCTCCCACCCTGCCAACATCATGACCATCCTGTGGTTTCTCTGAACCAGGTACAGCCTCCCACCCTGCCAACATCATGACCATCCTGTGGTTTCTCTGACTCAGGTACAGCCTCCCACCCTGCCAACATCATGACCATCCTGTGGTTTCTCTGACTCCAGGTACAGCCTCCCACCCTGCCAACATCATGACCATCCTGTGGTTTCTCTGACCCAGGTACAGCCTCCCACCCTGCCAACATCATGACCATCCTGTGGTTTCTCTGACTCAGGTACAGCCTCCCACCCTGCCAACATCATGACCATCCTGTGGTTTCTCTGACTCAGGTACAGCCTCCCACCCTGCCAACATCATGACCATCCTGTGGTTTCTCTGACTCAGGTACAGCCTCCCACCCTGCCAACATCATGACCATCCTGTGGTTTCTCTGACCCAGGTACAGCCTCCCACCCTGCCAACATCATGACCATCCTGTGGTTTCTCTGACTCAGGTACAGCCTCCCACCCTGCCAACATCATGACCATCCTGTGGTTTCTCTGACCCAGGTACAGCCTCCCACCCTGCCAACATCATGACCATCCTGTGGTTTCTCTGAACCAGGTACAGCCTCCCACCCTGCCAACATCATGACCATCCTGTGGTTTCTCTGAACCAGGTACAGCCTCCCACCCTGCCAACATCATGACCATCCTGTGGTTTCTCTGAACCAGGTACAGCCTCCCACCCTGCCAACATCACGACCATCCTGTGGTTTCTCTGACCCAGGTACAGCCTCCCACCCTGCCAACATCACGACCATCCTGTGGTTTCTCTGACTCAGGTACAGCCTCCCACCCTGCCAACATCATGACCATCCTGTGGTTTCTCTGAACCAGGTACAGCCTCCCACCCTGCCAACATCATGACCATCCTGTGGTTTCTCTGAACCAGGTACAGCCTCCCACCCTGCCAACATCATGACCATCCTGTGGTTTCTCTGACTCAGGTACAGCCTCCCACCCTGCCAACATCATGACCATCCTGTGGTTTCTCTGACTCAGGTACAGCCTCCCACCCTGCCAACATCACGACCATCCTGTGGTTTCTCTGACTCAGGTACAGCCTCCCACCCTGCCAACATCATGACCATCCTGTGGTTTCTCTGACTCAGGTACAGCCTCCCACCCTGCCAACATCACAACCATCCTGTGGTTTCTCTGACTCAGGTACAGCCTCCCACCCTGCCAACATCACAACCATCCTGTGGTTTCTCTGAACCAGGTACAGCCTCCCACCCTGCCAACATCACAACCATCCTGTGGTTTCTCTGACTCAGGTACAGCCTCCCACCCTGCCAACATCACAACCATCCTGTGGTTTCTCTGAACCAGGTACAGCCTCCCACCCTGCCAACATCACGACCATCCTGTGGTTTCTCTGACCCAGGTACAGCCTCCCACCCTGCCAACATCACGACCATCCTGTGGTTTCTCTGACCCAGGTACAGCCTCCCACCCTGCCAACATCACGACCATCCTGTGGTTTCTCTGAACCAGGTACAGCCTCCCACCCTGCCAACATCATGACCATCCTGTGGTTTCTCTGAACCAGGTACAGCCTCCCACCCTGCCAACATCATGACCATCCTGTGGTTTCTCTGACTCAGGTACGGCCTCCCAACCTCCAACATGTTAAGAACCCCCTCCAGAGGGCAACCTCCAACATGTTAAGAACCCCCTCCAGAGGGCAACCTCCAACATGTTAAGAACCCCCTCCAGAGGGCAACCTCCGACGTGTTCGTTATGTGCGACCAATCACAGATCCAGAATTTGAAAGTAGCCTTTAACATGACCAACCAGAACAAAGACAAATTCATCGACAAAGAGGACCTGCACAACAAACTATCACGGATTACAAAGGGAAACAGCGGTGATCTGCCCAGTGACACGATCCTACCAGACTAGCTAAATGCGCTCTATGCTCACTGCGAGGCAAGCAACACTGAACCATGCGTGAACACATTCTCCGTAGCTGATCTGAGTAAGACCTTTAAATAGGGATGCTGCCACCACCGTGCTTCACCGTAGGGATGCTGCCACCACCGTGCTTCACCGCAGGGATGCTGCCACCACCGTGCTTCACCGCAGGGAAGGTGCAAGGTTTCTTCCAGATGTGACACTTGGCACTCAGGCCAAATAGTTCAATCTTGGTTTCATCAGACCAGAGAATCTTGTTTCTTTAGGTGCCTTTTGGCAAACTCCAAGTGGGCTGTCATGTGCCTTTTACTGAGGAGTGGCTTCTGTCTGGCCACTCTACCATAAAGGCCTGGTTGGTGGAGTGCTGCAGAGATGGTTGTCCTTCTGGAAGGTTCTCCCATCTCCACAGAATGACCATCAGGTTCTTGGTCACCTCCTTGACCAAGGCCCTTCTCCCCCGATGGCTGGGCAGACAGCTCTAGGAAGAGTCTTGGTGGCTCCAAACTTGTTCCATTTAGAATGAAGTAGGCCACTGTGTTCAATGGTGAATAATTATTTTGGTACCTATTCCCAGATCCATGTCTCGATACTATCCTGTCTTGGGAGTTCTATGGACAATTCCTTCGACCTCATGGCTTGGTTTCCAAATCATATCCAATCAATGTAATTTACCACAGGTGAACTCCAATCAAGTTGTAGAAACAGGATGATCAATGGAAACAGGATGCACCTGAGCTCAATTTGGGGTCTCATAGCAAAGGGTCTGACTACTTAAGGTACTGAATAAATAAGGTATTTCTGTTTCTTATTTTTTATAAATGAGCAAACATTTCTAAAAACCTGTTCTCGCGTTGTCATTATGGGGTAGTGTGTGTAGATTGATGAGATTCATGAGATTATTGAAATAATTTTAGAATAAGTCTGTAACGTAACAAAATGTGGAGAAGGGGGAAGGGGTCTGAATACTTCCTGAATAGTCTGTATAAAGGTGTGAAAGTGAAGACAGATGTTCGATTTGTTAACCTGCTGAGTGAATGGATAGAATACACTGGACTGCATCTGAAACACCATATTCAACATGGCTGCGTTTACACAGCCAACATAATTATAATATTATTCCCACTAATTGCGTCTTTTGATCAACTAGATTAGCTATTTTGTCAAAAATTGGGGAAAAGATCAGAATTCAGCTGACTGTGTAAATGCAGCTAAAAAGTGCTGGGGGCTAGTGCACTACTTTGACTAGGGTGCTGGGGGATAGTGCCCTAAATTGACCAGGGTGCTGGGGGATAGTGCCCTAAATTGACCAGGGTGCTGGGGGCTACTTTGACAAGGGTGCTGGGGGGCTAGTGCCCTACTTTTGACCAGGGTGCTGGGGGCTAGTGCACTACTTTGACCAGGGTGCTGGGGGCTAGTGCCCTACTTTGACCAGGGTGCTGGGGGCTAGTGCACTACTTTGACCAGGGTGCTGGGGGCTAGTGCACTACTTTGACCAGGGTGCTGGGGGCTAGTGCCCTACTTTGACCAGGGTGCTGGGGGCTAGTGCACTACTTTGACCAGGGTGCTGTGGGCTAGTGCCCTACTTTGACCAGGGTGCTGGGGGCTAGTGCACTACCTTGACCAGGGTGCTGGGGGCTAGTGCCCTACTTTGACCAGGGTGCTGGGGCTAGTGCCCTACTTTGACCAGGGTGCTGGGGGCTAGTGCACTACCTTGACCAGGGTGCTGGGGGATAGTGCCCTACTTTGACCAGGGTGCTGGGGGCTACTTTGACAAGGGTGCTGGGGGCTAGTGCCCTACTTTTGACCAGGGTGCTGGGGGCTAGTGCCCTACTTTGGCCAGGGTGCTGGGTGCACTACTTTTACCAGGGTGCTGGGGGCTAGTGCACTACTTTGACCAGGGTGCTGGGGGCTAGTGCACTACTTTGACCAGGGTGCTAGGGGCTGGTGCCCTACTTTGACCAGGGTGCTGGGGGCTAGTGCCCTACTTTGACCAGGGTGCTGGGATCTAGTGCACTACTTTGACCAGGGTGCTGGAGGCGATGGCCCTACTTTGACCAGGGTGCTGGGGGCTAGTGCCCTACTTTGACCAGGGTGCTGGAGGCTAGGGCCCTACTTTGACCAGGGTGTTGGGGGCTAGTGCCCTACTTTGACCAGGGTGCTGGGATCTAGTGCACTACTTTGACCAGGGTGCTGGAGGCTAGGGCCCTACTTTAACCAGGGTGCTGGGGGCTAGTGCCCTACTTTGACCAGGGTGCTGGGGGTTAGGGCCCTACTTTGACCAGGGTGCTGGGTTCTAGTGCACTACTTTGACCAGGGTGCTGGAGGCGAGGGCCCTACTTTAACCAGGGTGCTGGGGGCTAGTGCCCTACTTTGACCAGGGTGCTGGGGGCTAGTGCCCTACTTTGACCAGGGTGCTGGGGGCTAGTGCCCTACTTTGACCAGGGTGCTGGGATCTAGTGCCCTACTTTGACCAGGGTGCTGGGATCTAGTGCCCTACTTTGACCAGGGTGCTGGGGGCTAGTGCACTACTTTGACCAGGGTGCTGGGGGCTAGTGCCCTACTTTGACCAGGGTGCTGGTGCACTACCTTGACCAGGGTGCTGGGGGCTAGTGCCCTACTTTGACCAGGGTGCTGGGTGCTAGTGCCCTACTTTGGCCAGGGTGCTGGGTGCACTACTTTTACCAGGGTGCTGGGGGCTAGTGCACTACTTTGACCAGGGTGCTGGGGGCTAGTGCACTACTTTGACCAGGGTGCTGGAGGCTAGGGCCCTACTTTAACCAGGGTGCTGGGGGCTAGTGCCCTACATTGACCAGGGTGCTGGGGGTTAGTGCCCTACTTTGACCAGGGTGCTGGGATCTAGTGCACTACTTTGACCAGGGTGCTGGAGGCGAGGGCCCTACTTTAACCAGGGTGCTGGGGGCTAGTGCCCTACTTTGACCAGGGTGCTGGGGGCTAGTGCCCTACTTTGACCAGGGTGCTGGGGGCTAGTGCCCTACTTTGACCAGGGTGCTGGGGGCTAGTGCCCTACTTTGACCAGGGTGCTGGGGGCTACTTTGACAAGGGTGCTGGGGGCTAGTGCCCTACTTTTGACCAGGGTGCTGGGGGCTAGTGTCCTACTTTGGCCAGGGTGCTGGGTGCACTACTTTTACCAGGGTGCTGGGGGCTAGTGCACTACTTTGACCAGGGTGCTGGGGGCTAGTGCACTACTTTGACCAGGGTGCTAGGGGCTGGTGCCCTACTTTGACCAGGGTGCTGGGGGCTAGTGCCCTACTTTGACCAGGGTGCTGGGATCTAGTGCACTACTTTGACCAGGGTGCTGGAGGCGATGGCCCTACTTTGACCAGGGTGCTGGGGGCTAGTGCCCTACTTTGACCAGGGTGCTGGAGGCTAGGGCCCTACTTTGACCAGGGTGTTGGGGGCTAGTGCCCTACTTTGACCAGGGTGCTGGGATCTAGTGCACTACTTTGACCAGGGTGCTGGAGGCTAGGGCCCTACTTTAACCAGGGTGCTGGGGGCTAGTGCCCTACTTTGACCAGGGTGCTGGGGGCTAGTGCCCTACTTTGACCAGGGTGCTGGGTTCTAGTGCACTACTTTGACCAGGGTGCTGGAGGCGAGGGCCCTACTTTAACCAGGGTGCTGGGGGCTAGTGCCCTACTTTGACCAGGGTGCTGGGGGCTAGTGCCCTACTTTGACCAGGGTGCTGGGGGCTAGTGCCCTACTTTGACCAGGGTGCTGGGGGCTAGTGCACTACTTTGACCAGGGTGCTGGGGGCTAGTGCACTACTTTTACCAGGGTGCCGGGGGCTAGTGCACTACTTTGACCAGGGTGCTGTGGGCTAGTGCCCTACTTTGACCAGGGTGCTGGTGCACTACCTTGACCAGGGTGCTGGGGGCTAGTGCCCTACTTTGACCAGGGTGCTGGGTGCTAGTGCCCTACTTTGGCCAGGGTGCTGGGTGCACTACTTTTACCAGGGTGCTGGGGGCTAGTGCACTACTTTGACCAGGGTGCTGGGGGCTAGTGCACTACTTTGACCAGGGTGCTAGGGGCTGGTGCCCTACTTTGACCAGGGTGCTGGGGGCTAGTGCCCTACTTTGACCAGGGTGCTGGGATCTAGTGCACTACTTTGACCAGGGTGCTGGAGGCGATGGCCCTACTTTGACCAGGGTGCTGGGGGCTAGTGGCCTACTTTGACCAGGGTGCTGGAGGCTAGGGCCCTACTTTGACCAGGGTGTTGGGGGCTAGTGCCCTACTTTGACCAGGGTGCTGGGATCTAGTGCACTACTTTGACCAGGGTGCGGCTAGGGCCCTACTTTAACCAGGGTGCTGGGGGCTAGTGCCCTACTTTGACCAGGGTGCTGGGGGTTAGTGCCCTACTTTGACCAGGGTGCTGGGATCTAGTGCACTACTTTGACCAGGGTGCTGGAGGCGAGGGCCCTACTTTAACCAGGGTGCTGGGGGCTAGTGCCCTACTTTGACCAGGGTGCTGGGGGCGAGTGCCCTACTTTGACCAGGGTGCTGGGGCTAGTGCCCTACTTTGACCAGGGTGCTGGAGGCTAGGGCCCTACTTTGACCAGGGTGCTGGGGGTTAGTGCCCTACTTTGACCAGGGTGCTGGGATCTAGTGCACTACTTTGACCAGGGTGCTGGAGGCTAGGGCCCTACTTTGACCAGGGTGCTGGGGGCTAGTGCCCTACTTTGACCAGGGTGCTGGGGGCTAGTGCCCTACTTTGACCAGGGTGCTGGGTTCTAGTGCACTACTTTGACCAGGGTGCTGGAGGCGAGGGCCCTACTTTAACCAGGGTGCTGGGGGCTAGTGCCCTACTTTGACCAGGGTGCTGGGGGCTAGTGCCCTACTTTGACCAGGGTGCTGGGATCTAGTGCCCTACTTTGACCAGGGTGCTGGGGGCTAGTGCCCTACTTTGACCAGGGTGCTGGGGGCTAGTGCACTACTTTGACCAGGGTGCTGGGGGCTAGTGCACTACTTTTACCAGGGTGCCGGGGGCTAGTGCACTACTTTGACCAGGGTGCTGGGGGCTAGTGCCCTACTTTGACCAGGGTGCTGGTGCACTACCTTGACCAGGGTGCTGGGGGCTAGTGCCCTACTTTGACCAGGGTGCTGGGTGCTAGTGCCCTACTTTGGCCAGGGTGCTGGGTGCTAGTGCCCTACTTTGACCAGGGTGCTGGGTGCTAGTGCACTACTTTGACCAGGGTGCTGGGGGCTAGTGCACTACTTTTACCAGGGTGCTGGGGGCTAGTGCACTACTTTGACCAGGGTGCTGGGGGCTAGTGCACTACTTTGACCAGGGTGCTGGGGGCTGGTGCCCTACTTTGACCAGGGTGCTGGGGGCTAGTGCCCTACTTTGACCAGGGTGCTGGGGGCTAGTGCCCTACTTTGACCAGGGTGCTAGGGGCTGGTGCCCTACTTTGACCAGGGTGCTGGGGGCTAGTGCCCTACTTTGACCAGGGTGCTGGGGGCTAGTGCCCTACTTTGACCAGGGTGCTTTGGGCTAGTGCCCTACTTTGACCAGGGTGCTGGGGGCTAGTGCCCTACTTTGACCAGGGTGCTGGGGGCTAGTGCCCTACTTTGACCAGGGTGCTTTGGGCTAGTGCCCTACTTTGACCAGGGTGCTGGGGGCTAGTGCCCTACTTTGACCAGGGTGCTTTGGGCTAGTGCCCTACTTTGACCAGGGTGCTGGGGGCTAGTGCCCTACTTTGACCAGGGTGCTGGGGGCTAGTGCCCTACTTTGACCAGGGTGCTTTGGGCTAGTGCCCTACTTTGACCAGGGTGCTGGGGGCTAGTGCCCTACTTTGACCAGGGTGCTTTGGGCTAGTGCCCTACTTTGACCAGGGTGCTGGGGGCTAGTGCCCTACTTTGACCAGGGTGCTTTGGGCTAGTGCCCTACTTTGACCAGGGTGCTGGGGGCTAGTGCCCTACTTTGACCAGGGTGCTGGGGGCTAGTGCCCTACTTTGACCAGGGTGCTGGAGGCTAGTGCCCTACTTTGACCAGGGTGCTGGGGGCTAGTGCCCTACTTTGACCAGGGTGCTTTGGGCTAGTGCCCTACTTTGACCAGGGTGCTGGGGGCTAGTGCCCTACTTTGACCAGGGTGCTTTGGGCTAGTGCCCTACTTTGACCAGGGTGCTGGGGGCTAGTGCCCTACTTTGACCAGGGTGCTGGGGGCTAGTGCCCTACTTTGACCAGGGTGCTGGGGGCTAGTGCCCTACTTTGACCAGGGTGCTGGGGGCTAGCGCCCTACTTTGACCAGGGTGCTGGGGGCTAGTGCCCTACTTTGACCAGGGTGCTGGGGGCTAGTGCACTATATTATCACAGGATACCAGTTCAGACAGACTACACAGTTTAAATCACAACAGCTTTTTATGTGAAACGACACACTATAACATGGTTCCACTAGGCAGTCAGCATCACATCCTGTCACTGGTCCGACTGACCATTAGTGACATCACATCCTGTCACTGGTCAGACTGACCATTAGTGACATCACATCCTGTCACTGGTCAGACTGACCATTAGTGACATCACATCCTGTCACTGGTCAGACTGACCATTAGTGACATCACATCCTGTCACTGGTCAGACTGACCATTAGTAACATCACATCCTGTCACTGGTCAGACTGACCATTAGTGACATCACATCCTGTCACTAGAAAGCAGTACAGAATCAGTCACCAGCTCAATATCAGCAGTCTCTTTGTGATAGCGACACGTATCAGCAAACACCACACATTTTCAAAGTCTGAAGGATTATTTCATTTTTGGTTCTTTTACTTTTGTTAAAATATCCTACATACACAGCACCCTTTTCTTAAGTCCCTGGGGACCAAAGGCTGCAGCAGTCAGTGTTGTCTTCTCTACCCCAGCACACACACGGAGGGCTCAGTATAAGGGTACTCTGCTGCATGTTGCCATGCTAAATAAATACATTAGAACAGCTCATAAATGTCACTCCTTATTTAAGTGTCCTTGCTTTGGCCTGATAGGGCTCCCACATAGGTCTCTGTCCCAAACTAAAGCACTACGTTTGAATAGGGTTCCACTAGAGGTGTCCTCGAGCTGCTACAGGCCTGGAGAGAGATGACTCCACTAGAGGTGTCCTCGAGCTGCTACAGGCCTGGAGAGAGATGACTCCACTAGAGGTGTCCTCGAGCTGCTACAGGTCTGGAGAGAGATGACTCTACTAGAGGTGTCCTCGAGTTGCTACAGGCCTGGAGAGAGATGACTCCACTAGAGGTGTCCTCGAGCTGCTACAGGCCTGGAGAGAGATGACTCTACTAGAGGTGTCCTCGAGCTGCTTACAGGCCTGGAGAGAGATGACTCTACTAGAGGTGTCCTCGAGCTGCTACAGGCCTGGAGAGAGATGACTCTACTAGAGGTGTCCTCGAGCTGCTACAGGCCTGGAGAGAGATGACTCTACTAGAGGTGTCCTCGAGCTGCTACAGGCCTGGAGAGAGATGACTCTACTAGAGGTGTCCTCGAGCTGCTACAGGCCTGGAGAGAGATGACTCTACTAGAGGTGTCCTCGAGGTGCTACAGGCCTGGAGAGAGATGACTCCACTAGAGGTGTCCTCGAGCTGCTACAGGCCTGGAGAGAGATGACTCTACTAGAGGTGTCCTCGAGGTGCTACAGGCCTGGAGAGAGATGACTCTACTAGAGGTGTCCTCGAGCTGCTACAGGCCTGGAGAGAGATGACTCTACTAGAGGTGTCCTCGAGCTGCTACAGGCCTGGAGAGAGATGACTCTACTAGAGGTGTCCTCGAGCTGCTACAGGCCTGGAGAGAGATGACTCCACTAGAGGTGTCCTCGAGCTGCTACAGGCCTGGAGAGAGATGACTCCACTAGAGGTGTCCTCGAGCTGCTACAGGCCTGGAGAGAGATGACTCTACTAGAGGTGTCCTCGAGCTGCTACAGGCCTGGAGAGAGATGACTCTACTAGAGGTGTCCTCGAGCTGCTACAGGCCTGGAGAGAGATGACTCTACTAGAGGTGTCCTCGAGCTGCTACAGGCCAATCACTTTTTGACAGCCCTTTTGATTTAAACACAACTTTCCGCCCATCGAAGAAGAAGTCAGGAAGTGACGTTTGGGACCTGAATGCCAAAACATTCAGGACATAAAGGTCCTCAAAGTCGACCCGTTTTGCATACCCCACCATACCACGAGACATCACTGGAAAAAATGTATGGTTGAGATTGATATCATTTAAGAGCTTACAAACAGGGTTATCATACGATTTAATCATTTCTTGAAAAAAATATGTTTTAATAAAAATGTGGACATTATTTAATGCTTTAACATAAATTAACAAAGTGTAAACTCTTTTTCATATCTGCATTTTGTAGCTTAGACCCCATTTCACATCATCTGAGGTTGTGTTGTCCATCGGTTGAGACACAGAATGGGTGTCATACATTCTACTAGGTCAACCTTGAGCACCTTTATGTCTTCGATGTTTTGGCATTCAGGTCCCGAAGGTCACTTTCTGACCTCTTCTACAATGGGTCACTACGTATGGAAGGTTTTGTTCAAATTGAAAGGGGTGCTATCAAAAGGTCATCGAAATCAAATCCCCAGATCCCAGATGGTGACTCAGTGGAGACCAGGGCAGAGACAGAGAGGTGGAACAGCGTGGAGACCAGGGACAGAGAGGTGGAGCAGCGTGGAGACCAGGGCAGAGACAGAGATGTGGAGCAGCGTGGAGAACAGGGCAGGGACAGAGATGTGGAGCAGCGTGGAGACCAGGGACAGAGATGTGGAGCAGCGTGGAGACCAGGGCAGAGACAGAGATGTGGAGCAGCGTGGAGAACAGGGCAGAGACAGAGATGTGGAGCAGCGTGGAGACCAGGGACAGAGATGTGGAGCAGCGTGGAGACCAGGGCAGAGACAGAGATGTGGAGCAGCGTGGAGACCAGGGCAGAGACAGAGATGTGGAGCAGCGTGGAGACCAGGGACAGAGACAGAGATGTGGAGCAGCGTGGAGACCAGGGACAGAGACAGAGATGTGGAGCAGCGTGGAGACCAGGGCAGAGACAGAGATGTGGAGCAGCGTGGAGACCAGGGCAGAGACAGAGATGTGGAGCAGCGTGGAGACCAGGGCAGAGACAGAGATGTGGAGCAGCGTGGAGACCAGGGCAGAGACAGAGATGTGGAGCAGCATGGAGACCAGGGACAGAGACAGAGATGTGGAGCAGCGTGGAGACCAGGGCAGAGACAGAGATGTGGAGCAGCGTGGAGAACAGGGCAGAGACAGAGATGTGGAGCAGCGTGGAGACCAGGGACAGAGATGTGGAGCAGCGTGGAGACCAGGGACAGAGACAGAGATGTGGAGCAGCGTGGAGACCAGGGCAGAGATGTGGAGCAGCGTGGAGACCAGGGACAGAGACAGATGTGGAGCAGCGTGGAGATGGACATGACAGCAGATCCCAGATGGTGACCCAGTAGATCTCTGTGAACTAGTAGATCTAAGAATCTGCCAGGGCCAGGTTCTTAGACTGGATCTTAGCCAAGTGGTCTAGAATCCCTGCTTCAATCTTGTCACACTGAGCCAGGAATCCCTGGAGGAGGAACAGGAAGAGGAGACAGCAGTTGTTCTTAGATCATCGTAGTAATAAAAACTAGTAACAACTTATTAACAGCATGGTTTTATATTACTCAAGTGGAACAAGGACTCAGAGTTCATCAGAAATGAAAACAGACTCACCTGAACTGTTTTTATTAGACCCTTTTTCTTCATCCGACAGTCACCAAAGTTCTCTGGTAAAGTCTGTTAACACAACACAGTTGTTTTAGTGGTTACAGAGTAAGCTGTGATAAGACCAGCAGCTCGGGATTCTCTACTCAACCAATCTGTGTTACCATAGAGTCCACCTGACTAGAACTACATGTGCTTGTTAATAAGGTTGTGTTACCATAGAGTCCACCTGCTTTAGGAGCAGTACTAAGGAGGGTTAAGGGGACCATTACTAAGTGTAGGAGGGTTAAGGGGACCAGTACTAAGTGTAGGAGGGTTAAGAGGACCAGCACTAAGTGTAGGAGGGTTAAGTGGACCAGCACTAAGTGTAGGAGGGTTAAGGGGACCAGCACTAAGTGTAGGAGGGTTAAGGGGACCAGTACTAAGTGTAGGAGGGTTAAGTGGACCAGCACTAAGTGTAGGAGGGTTAAGAGGACCAGCACTAAGTGTAGGAGGGTTAAGGGGACCAGTACTAAGTGTATGAGGGTTCAGGGGACCAGAACAAAGTGTAGGAGGGTTAAGTGTAGGAGGGTTAAGGGGACCAGTACTAAGTGTAGGAGGGTTAAGTGGACCAGTACTAAGTGTAGGAGGGTTAAGGGGGACCAGCACTAAGTGCAGGAAGGTTAAGGGGACCAGCACTAAGTGTAGGAGGGTTAAGGGGGACCAGCACTAAGTGCAGGAGGGTTAAGGGGACCAGCACTAAGTGTAGGAGGGTTAAGGGGGACCAGCACTAAGTGCAGGAAGGTTAAGGGGACCAGCACTAAGTTTAGGAGGGTTAAGGGGACCAGTACTAAATGTAGGAGGGTTAAGTGGACCAGCACTAAGTTTAGGAGGGTTAAGGGGACCAGTACTAAATGTAGGAGGGTTAAGGGGACCAGTACTAAGTGTAGGAGGGTTAAGGGGACCAGTACGAAGTGTAGGAGGGTTAAGGGGACCAGTACTAAGTGTAGGAGGGTTAAGGGGACCAGTACTAAGTGTAGGAGGGTTAAGGGAACCAGTACTAAGTGTAGGAGGGTTAGGGGACCAGTACTAAGTGTAGGAGGGTTAAGGGGACCAGCACTAAGTGTAGGAGGGTTAGGGGGACCAGCACTAAGTGTAGGAGGGTTAAGTGGACCAGCACTAAGTGTAGGAGGGTTAAGTGTAGGAGGGTTAGGGGGACCAGCACTAAGTGTAGGAGGGTTAAGTGGACCAGCACTAAGTGTAGGAGGGTTAAGAGGACCAGCACTAAGTGTAGGAGGGTTAAGGGGACCAGCACTAAGTGTAGGAGGGTTAAGTGTAGGAGGGTTAGGGGGACCAGCACTAAGTGTAGGAGGGTTAAGTGGACCAGCACTAAGTGTAGGAGAGTTAAGGGGACCAGCACTAAGTTTAGGAGGGTTAAGGGGACCAGTACTAAATGTAGGAGGGTTAAGGGACCAGTACTAAGTGTAGGAGGGTTAAGGGGACCAGTACGAAGTGTAGGAGGGTTAAGGGGACCAGTACTAAGTGTAGGAGGGTTAGGGGACCAGTACTAAGTGTATGAGGGTTAAGGGGACCAGTACTAAGTGTAGGAGGGTTAAGGGGACCAGTACGAAGTGTAGGAGGGTTAAGAGGACCAGTACGAAGTGTAGGAGGGTTAAGTGTAGGAGGGTTAAGGGGACCAGCACTAAGTGTAGGAGGGTTAAGGGGACCAGTACTAAGTGTAGGAGGGTTAAGGGACCATCACTAGGTGTAGGAGGGTTAAGGTGACTAGTACGAAGTGTAGGAGGGTTAAGTGTAGGTGGGTTAGGGGACCATCACTAGGTGTAGGAGGGTTAAGGGGACCAGTACGAAGTGTAGGAGAGTTAAGGGGACCAGTACTAAGTGTAGGAGGGTTAGGGGACCAGTACTAAGTGTAGGAGGGTTAAGTGTAGGGGGGTTAAGGGGACCAGTACGAAGTGTAGGAGGGTTAAGGGGACCAGTACTAAGTGTAGGAGGGTTAAGGGGACCAGTACTAAGTGTAGGAGGGTTAAGTGTAGGAGGGTTAAGGGGACCAGTACGAAGTGTAGGAGGGTTAGGGGGACCAGTACTAAGTGTAGGAGGGTTAGGGGGACCAGTACTAAGTGTAGGAGGGTTAAGTGTAGGGGGGTTAAGGGGACCAGTACGAAGTGTAGGAGGGTTAAGGGGACCAGTACTAAGTGTAGGAGGGTTAAGGGGACCAGTACTAAGTGTAGGAGGGTTAAGGGGACCAGTACTAAGTGTAGGAGGGTTAAGGGGACCAGTACTAAGTGTAGGAGGGTTAAGGGGACCAGTACTAAGTGTAGGAGGGTTAAGGGGACCAGTACTAAGTGTAGGAGGGTTAAGTGTAGGAGGGTTAAGGGGACCAGTACGAAGTGTAGGAGGGTTAGGGGGACCAGTACTAAGTGTAGGAGGGTTAAGGGGACCAGTACTAAGTGTAGGAGGGTTAAGGGGACCAGTACTAAGTGTAGGAGGGTTAAGTGTAGGAGGGTTAAGGGGACCAGTACTAAGTGTAGGAGGGTTAAGGGGACCAGTACTAAGTGTAGGAGGGTTAAGGGGACCAGTACTAAGTGTAGGAGGGTTAAGGGGACCAGTACTAAGTGTAGGAGGGTTAAGTGTAGGAGGGTTAAGGGGACCAGTACTAAGTGTAGGAGGGTTAAGGGGACCAGTACTAAGTGTAGGAGGGTTAAGGGGACCAGTACTAAGTGTAGGAGGGTTAAGGGGACCAGCACTAAGTGTAGGAGGGTTAAGGGGGACCAGCACTAAGTGCAGGAAGGTTAAGGGGACCAGCACTAAGTTTAGGAGGGTTAAGGGGACCAGTACTAAATGTAGGAGGGTTAAGTGGACCAGCACTAAGTTTAGGAGGGTTAAGGGGACCAGTACTAAATGTAGGAGGGTTAAGGGGACCAGTACTAAGTGTAGGAGGGTTAAGGGGACCAGTACGAAGTGTAGGAGGGTTAAGGGGACCAGTACTAAGTGTAGGAGGGTTAAGGGGACCAGTACTAAGTGTAGGAGGGTTAAGGGGACCAGTACTAAGTGTAGGAGGGTTAGGGGGACCAGTACTAAGTGTAGGAGGGTTAAGGGGACCAGCACTAAGTGTAGGAGGGTTAGGGGGACCAGCACTAAGTGTAGGAGGGTTAAGTGGACCAGCACTAAGTGTAGGAGGGTTAAGTGTAGGAGGGTTAGGGGGACCAGCACTAAGTGTAGGAGGGTTAAGTGGACCAGCACTAAGTGTAGGAGGGTTAAGAGGACCAGCACTAAGTGTAGGAGGGTTAAGGGGACCAGCACTAAGTGTAGGAGGGTTAAGTGTAGGAGGGTTAGGGGGACCAGCACTAAGTGTAGGAGGGTTAAGTGGACCAGCACTAAGTGTAGGAGAGTTAAGGGGGACCAGCACTAAGTTTAGGAGGGTTAAGGGGACCAGTACTAAATGTAGGAGGGTTAAGGGGACCAGTACTAAGTGTAGGAGGGTTAAGGGGACCAGTACGAAGTGTAGGAGGGTTAAGGGGACCAGTACTAAGTGTAGGAGGGTTAGGGGGACCAGTACTAAGTGTATGAGGGTTAAGGGGACCAGTACTAAGTGTAGGAGGGTTAAGGGGACCAGTACGAAGTGTAGGAGGGTTAAGAGGACCAGTACGAAGTGTAGGAGGGTTAAGTGTAGGAGGGTTAAGGGGACCAGCACTAAGTGTAGGAGGGTTAAGGGGACCAGTACTAAGTGTAGGAGGGTTAAGGGGACCATCACTAGGTGTAGGAGGGTTAAGGTGACTAGTACGAAGTGTAGGAGGGTTAAGTGTAGGTGGGTTAGGGGGACCATCACTAGGTGTAGGAGGGTTAAGGGGACCAGTACGAAGTGTAGGAGGGTTAAGTGTAGGAGGGTTAAGTGTAGGAGGGTTAAGGGGACCAGTACGAAGTGTAGGAGGGTTAAGTGTAGGAGGGTTAGGGGGACCATCACTAGGTGTAGGAGGGTTAAGGGGACCAGTACGAAGTGTAGGAGGGTTAAGGGGACCAGTACGAAGTGTAGGAGGGTTAAGTGTAGGTGGGTTAGGGGGACCATCACTAGGTGTAGGAGGGTTAAGGGGACCAGTACGAAGTGTAGGAGGGTTAAGTGTAGGAGGGTTAAGTGTAGGAGGGTTAAGGGGACCAGTACGAAGTGTAGGAGGGTTAAGTGTAGGAGGGTTAGGGGGACCATCACTAGGTGTAGGAGGGTTAAGGGGACCAGTACGAAGTGTAGGAGAGTTAAGGGGACCAGTACTAAGTGTAGGAGGGTTAGGGGGACCAGTACTAAGTGTAGGAGGGTTAAGTGTAGGGGGGTTAAGGGGACCAGTACGAAGTGTAGGAGGGTTAAGGGGACCAGTACTAAGTGTAGGAGGGTTAAGGGGACCAGTACTAAGTGTAGGAGGGTTAAGTGTAGGAGGGTTAAGGGGACCAGTACGAAGTGTAGGAGGGTTAGGGGGACCAGTACTAAGTGTAGGAGGGTTAGGGGGACCAGTACTAAGTGTAGGAGGGTTAAGTGTAGGGGGGTTAAGGGGACCAGTACGAAGTGTAGGAGGGTTAAGGGGACCAGTACTAAGTGTAGGAGGGTTAAGGGGACCAGTACTAAGTGTAGGAGGGTTAAGGGGACCAGTACTAAGTGTAGGAGGGTTAAGGGGACCAGTACTAAGTGTAGGAGGGTTAAGGGGACCAGTACTAAGTGTAGGAGGGTTAAGGGGACCAGTACTAAGTGTAGGAGGGTTAAGTGTAGGAGGGTTAAGGGGACCAGTACGAAGTGTAGGAGGGTTAGGGGGACCAGTACTAAGTGTAGGAGGGTTAAGGGGACCAGTACTAAGTGTAGGAGGGTTAAGGGGACCAGTACTAAGTGTAGGAGGGTTAAGTGTAGGAGGGTTAAGGGGACCAGTACTAAGTGTAGGAGGGTTAAGGGGACCAGTACTAAGTGTAGGAGGGTTAAGGGGACCAGTACTAAGTGTAGGAGGGTTAAGGGGACCAGTACTAAGTGTAGGAGGGTTAAGTGTAGGAGGGTTAAGGGGACCAGTACGAAGTGTAGGAGGGTTAGGGGGACCAGTACTAAGTGTAGGAGGGTTAAGTGTAGGAGGGTTAAGGGGACCAGTACGAAGTGTAGGAGGGTTAGGGGGACCAGTACTAAGTGTAGGAGGGTTAAGTGTAGGGGGTTAAGGGGACCAGTACGAAGTGTAGGAGGGTTAAGGGGACCAGTACTAAGTGTAGGAGGGTTAAGGGGACCAGTACTAAGTGTAGGAGGGTTAAGTGTAGGAGGGTTAAGGGGACCAGTACTAAGTGTAGGAGGGTTAAGTGTAGGAGGGTTAAGGGGACCAGTACGAAGTGTAGGAGGGTTAAGGGGACCAGTACTAAGTGTAGGAGGGTTAAGTGTAGGAGGGTTAAGGGGACCAGTACTAAGTGTAGGAGGGTTAAATGTAGGAGGGTTAAGGGGACCAGTACTAAGTGTAGGAGGGTTAAGGGGACCAGTACTAAGTGTAGGAGGGTTAAGTGTAGGAGGGTTAAGGGGACCAGTACTAAGTGTAGGAGGGTTAAGTGTAGGAGGGTTAAGGGGACCAGTACTAAGTGTAGGAGGGTTAAGGGGACCAGTACTAAGTGTAGGAGGGTTAAGTGTAGGAGGGTTAAGGGGACCAGTACTAAGTGTAGGAGGGTTAAGTGTAGGAGGGTTAAGGGGACCAGTACTAGGTGTAGGAGGGTTAAGGGGGACCAGTACGAAGTGTAGGAGGGTTAAGGGGACCAGTACTAAGTGTAGGAGGGTTAAGTGTAGGAGGGTTAAGTGTAGGAGGGTTAGGGGGACCAGCACTAGGTGTAGGAGGGTTAAGGGGACCAGTACGAAGTGTAGGAGGGTTAAGTGTAGGAGGGTTAGGGGACCAGCACTAGGTGTAGGAGGGTTAGGGCTGTGTTACCATAGAGTCCACCTGCTCTACAATCTTCATGAACTGTTCAGATGCCACCTTCACTCTTTGGTCCAGTCTCCCCAGCGCCTCAGCCTGCAGGTCTTTAGCTAGGAACCCCTATAGAACAACAGTAACAGGAAAGTACAAAGAAAAGCTATCTCCTGTGTACATGTAATGTGTAGATACTGTGTGGGTGCTGACAAGTGCAGGCTCTTGCTTCACTCTCTCCGGGCATTATCTGTGCTAACACTACTGCTGGGTCTCAGTTTGGTAAGGATGTTGAACCAGGACCATACCAGTAATACTCCTTAGTATTGTGGCAAGGACACAAAACACGATGCGGATTTAACTTGTCTAGGAAACAAACATCATAGAGTCACATGTATTTATTTTCTAAGCTATAGCACACAATATTTTACATAGCAAGAGTTGTGTGCTTCCTGGTTTAGTATCATCACAGTCCTAGTATATATTCACATGTAAAGTGCCTTTGGAAAGTATTCTTCCTTACTCGGCTTATTCCACATTTTGTTGTGTTTCAGCCTGAATGGATCCAATCTTTTTTTTCTACACATAATACCCTATAATGACAAAGTGAAAACATGTTTTTAGACATTTTTAGAAAAGTATTCAAAATTAAATACAGAAATATTTAATTTACTTTGTAGAATCACCTTTTTGCAGTGATTACAGCTGTGAGTCTTTCTGGGTGAGTCTCTAAGAGTGATTACAACTGTGAGTCTTTCTGGGTAAGTCTCTAAGAGCTGTGAGTCTTTCTGGGTGAGTCTCTAAGAGCTTTGCACACCTGGATTTTACAATATTTGCCCATTCATCTTTAAATTCTTCAAACTCTGACAAGTTGATTGCTGATCATTCAAGTCTCGTCATATTTTTTTATAGCTGATTTATGTCAAAACTATAACTAGGCCACTCAGGAACATTCCATGAGGTCTGCACAATGCATCACCGGGGGCAAACTACCTGCCCTCCAGGACACCTACACCACCCGATGTTACAGGAAGGCCAAAAAGATCATCAAGGACAACAACCACCCGAGCCACTATCTGTTCACCCCGCTATCATCCAGAAGGCGAGGTCAGTACAGGTGCATCAAAGCTGGGACCGAGAGACTGAAAAACAGCTTCTATCTCAAGGCCATCAGACTGTTAAACAGCCACCACTAATATTGAGTGGCTGCTGCCAACACACTGACTAAACTCCAGCCACTTTAATAATGGGAATTGATGGAAATTGATGTCAAATATATCACTAGCCACTTTAAACAATGCTACTTAATATAATATTTACATACCCTACATTACTCATCTCATATGTACAGTGCCGTGCGAAAGTATTCGGCCCCCTTGAACTTTGAGACCTTTTGCCAAATTTCAAGCTTCAAACATAAAGATATAAAACTGTATTTTTTTTGTGAAGAATCAACAACAAGTGGGACACAATCATGAAGTGGAACGACATTTATTGGATATTTCAAACTTTTTTAACAAATCAAAAACTGAAAAATTGGGCGTGCAAAATTATTCAGCCCCTTTACTTTCAGTGCAGCAAACTCTCTCCAGAAGTTCAGTGAGGATCTCTGAATGATCCAATGTTGACCTAAATGACTAATGATGATAAATACAATACACCTGTGTGTAATCAAGTCTCCGTATAAATGCACCTGCACTGTGATAGTCTCAGTGGTCCGTTAAAAGCACAGAGAGCATCATGAAGAACAAGGAACACACCAGGCAGGTCCGAGATACTGTTGTGAAGAAGTTTAAAGCCAGATTTGGATACAAAAAGATTTCCCAAGCTTTAAACATCCCAAAGAGCACTGTGAAAGCAATACTATTGAAATGGAAGGAGTATCAGACCACTGCAAATCTACCAAGACCTGGCCGTCCCTCTAAACCTTCAGCTCATACAAGGAGAAGACTGATCAGAGATGCAGCCAAGAGGCCCATGATCACTCTGGATGAACTGCAGAGATCTACAGCTGAGGTGGGAGACTCTGTCCATAGGACAACAATCAGTCGTATATTGCACAAATCTGGCCCTTATGGAAGAGTGGCAAGAAGAAAGCCATTTCTTAAAGATATACATAAAAAGTGTTGTTTAAAGTTTGCCACAAGCCACCTGGGAGACACACCAAACATGTGGAAGAAGGTGCTCTGGTCAGATGAAACCAAAATGTAACTTTTTGGCAACAATGCAAAACGTTATGTTTGGCGTAAAAGCAACACAGCTCATCACCCTGAATACACCATCCCCACTGTCAAACATGGTGGTGGCAGCATCATGGTTTGGGCCTGCTTTTCTTCAGCAGGGACAGGGAAGATGGTTAAAATTGATGGGAAGATGGATGGAGCCAAATACAGGACCATTCTGGAAAAAAACCTGATGGAGTCTGCAAAAGACCTGAGACTGGGACGGAGATTTGTCTTCCAACAAGACAATGATCCAAAACATAAAGCAAAATCTACAATGGAATGGTTCAAAAATAAACATATCCAGGTGTTAGAATGGCAAAGTCAATGTCCAGACCTGAATTCAATCGAGAATCTGTGGAAAGAACTGAAAACTGCTGTTCACAAATGCTCTCCATCCAACCTCACTGAGCTCGAGCTGTTTTGCAAGGAGGAATGGGTAATAATGTCAGTCTCTTGATGTGCAAAACTGATAGAGACATACCCCAAGCGACTTACAGCTGTAATCGCAGCAAAAGGTGGCGCTACAAAGTATTAACTTAAGGGGGCTGAATAATTTTGCACGCCCCATTTTCAGTTTTTGATTTGTTAAAAAAGTTTGAAATATCCAATAAATGTCGTTCCACTTCATGATTGTGTCCCACTTGTTGTTGTTGATTCTTCACAAAAAAATACAGGTTTTATATCTTTATGTTTGAAGCCTGAAATGTGGCAAAAGGTCGCAAAGTTCAAGGGGGCCGAATACTTTCGCAAGGCACTGTATACGTATATACTGTACTCTATATCATCTACTGCATCCTTATGTAATACATGTATCACTAGCCACTTTAAACAATGCTACTTAATATAATGTTTACATACCCTACATTATTCATCTCATATGTATATGTATATACTGTACTCTATATCATCTACTGCATCTTTATGTAATACATGTATCACTAGCCACTTTAACTATGCCACTTTGTTTACATACTCATCTCATATGTATATACTGTACTCGATACCATCTACTGTATCTTGCCTATGCTGCTCTGTACCATCACTCATTCATATATCTTTATGTACATATTCTTTATCCCTTTGCACTTGTGTGTGTATAAGGTAGTAGTTGTGGAATTGTTAGGTTAGATTACTCGTTGGTTATTACTGCATTGTCGGAACTAGAAGCACAAGCATTTCGCTACTCGCATTAACATCTGCTAACCATGTGTATGAGGACCATTAACATCTGCTAACCATGTGTATGAGGACCATTAACATCTGCTAACCATGTGTATGAGGACCATTAACATCTGCTAACCATGTGTATGAGGACCATTAACATCTGCTAACCGTGTGTATGAGGACCATTAACATCTGCTAACCATGTGTATGAGGACCATTAACATCTGCTAACCGTGTGTGTGACAAATAAATTTGATTTGATAAGCAACTCCGGTGTAGATTTGTCTTTGTCTTTTAGGTTGTTGTCCTGCTGAAAGGTGAATGTCAACCATGGCCTATTACTTTAGTGCCTTGTTGCAAACAGGATGCATGTGTGGAATATCCTTCTTTTCACTCTGTCAATTAGGTTGTTAATATTGTGGAGTAACTAATGTTGTTGATCCATCCTTAGTTTTCTCCTGTCACAGCCATTAAACTCTGTAACTGTGTCATTGGCCTCAAGGTGAAATCCCTGATCGGTTTCCTTCATCTCCAGCAACTGAGTTAGGAAGGACGCCTGTATCTTTGTAGTGTTACATTCTGGGTTAAACTTGGAACACAGTATACTCAGAAGTATAGTATCTGAGGAGTGACGGAGACTGGTTTTTACATCAGAAGTCAACGGTTATCGGTTACGGGTGGAGATCTTTGGATTAGGCATCAAGGGGGCTGAGGTCAGATCCCCTTAAGGGAGAAACAATGGTTTGTTACCCCATCACTTCCTCTTCCTGTCGAACCATAATAGATGTACAGATTGGAGAGAAGGAGGAGGGCCTAAATTAGAGTATATATATATACTTGTGGTGGTGGAAACATGGTTTGTTACCCCATCACTTCCTCTTCCTGTCGAACCATAATAGATGTACAGATTGGAGAGAAGGAGGAGGGCCTAAATTAGAGTATATATATATACTTGTGGTGGTGGTGGAAACATATTTTGTCTAATGCAGCTGCATTGATCCTCTGGGAAGAATTCAACTTGGTTAAGCTTTCATAGTGTCCTTTGAGTTATTTACTGTGAATTAGAACCTAACAGTGGTGACTGGGTGTGTTGATACACCATCCAAAGTGTAGTTAATAACTTCACCATGTTCAAAGGGATATTCAAGAACTGCTTTTTATTTGATTTTTAACACATCTACCAATAGGTGCCCTTCTTTGCGAGGCACTGAAAAACCTCCCTGGTCACTGTGGTTGAATTTGTGCTTGAAATTCACTCCTCGATTGAGGGAACTTTTATTTATTTAGGCAAGTCAGTTAAGAACAAATTCTTATTTACAATGACGGCCTACAGATGTGTGGGGTACAGAGATGGGGTAGTCATTAAAAACTCCTGAACTTATTTACGCTTATTATTGACTCAAGACATTTCAGCTTTAAACATTTTTATCAATTAAAAAAATATTCTACAAACTAAATGTAACTTTGCCATGGGGGTATTGTGTGTAGATCAGTGACACAAAATCTTAAGTAAATACATTTTAACTTCGGTCTGTAACAACAAAAATGTGGAAAAGGTGAAGGCAATGTATATAATATGTAGATATAAAGTATCAGAACATACATTCTTCAGGCCTGTCAGCTCTCCATCCACCTTCTCCAGTTTCTTAGCCGTCTGTTCTACTGACTTCTCAATGTCCTTCAACTTCTTCAGCTCAGACTCCTCCTCTGGGCTGTTCTGAGAGGAGACAACACACGGGTCTGTATTCAAACCATTTTAGGAACAAATTATTAAAAACAAATATGTGAGTGCCAGTCAGCAGAACTAGGAAGGTCTTACCCTCTTTCCAATCATCATGAGTTTACATCCCTGTTTGATTCCAAAGCTGGACAGACTCTCCTCCATCTCCTTCAGTGACTTCCCTGAAACAACAGGACAGCATCATTTTGGGGCTTGAACCAGCTACCCTGTGGTTAGAGGTGAGTGCAATATACTACACCCTGTGCCATACAGTCCAGTCCTCTTGGCAGAGGCTGAACCAGCTACCCTGTGGTTAGAGGTGAGTTCAATATACTACACCCTGTGCCATACAGTCCAGTCCTCTTGGCAGAGGCTGAACCAGCTACCCTGTGGTTAGAGGTGAGTGCAATATACTACACCCTGTGCCATACAGTCCAGACCTCTTGGCAGAGGCTGAACCAGCTACCCTGTGGTTAGAGCATTTCACTGTTAGTCTACACCTGTTGTTTACCAAGCATTTTACTGTTAGTCTACACCTGTTGTTTACCAAGGACCCATCAGTCAGCATTTCACTGTTAGTCTACACCTGTTGTTTACCAAGGACCCAGTCAGTCAGCATTTCACTGTTAGTCTACACCTGTTGTTTACCAAGGACCCATCAGTCAGCATTTCACTGTTAGTCTACACCTGTTGTTTACCAAGCATTTTACTGTTAGTCTACACCTGTTGTTTACCAAGGACCCATCAGTCAGCATTTCACTGTTAGTCTACACCTGTTGTTTACCAAGGACCCAGTCAGTCAGCATTTCACTGTTAGTCTACACCTGTTGTTTACCAAGCATTTTACTGTTAGTCTACACCTGTTGTTTACCAAGGACCCATCAGTCAGCATTTCACTGTTAGTCTACACCTGTTGTTTACCAAGGACCCAGTCAGTCAGCATTTCACTGTTAGTCTACACCTGTTGTTTACCAAGGACCCATCAGTCAGCATTTCACTGTTAGTCTACACCTGTTGTTTACCAAGGACCCATCAGTCAGCATTTCACTGTTAGTCTACACCTGTTGTTTACCAAGGACCCATCAGTCAGCATTTTACTGTTAGTCTACACCTGTTGTTTACCAAGGACCCATCAGTCAGCATTTCACTGTTAGTCTACACCTGTTGTTTACCAAGGACCCATCAGTCAGCATTTCACTGTTAGTCTACACCTGTTGTTTACCAAGGACCCATCAGTCAGCATTTCACTGTTAGTCTACACCTGTTGTTTTCCAAGGACCCATCAGTCAGCATTTCACTGTTAGTCTACACCTGTTGTTTACCAAGGACCCATCAGTCAGCATTTCACTGTTAGTCTACACCTGTTGTTTACCAAGGACCCATCAGTCAGCATTTCACTGTTAGTCTACACCTGTTGTTTACCAAGGACCCATCAGTCAGCATTTGACTGTTAGTCTACACCTGTTGTTTACAGAGCATGTGACATAACATTTTGATTTGTTACTCTACCCTTAAAGATGAGTTTCTGTGCAGGCATCGGGACCCCGGTAACCTGAACCAGAGCATCAGAAAGGTCCTTCAGTATCGGTTCGTTCCCGTCCAGCCCCGTTACCGTGATGCTGTGCTTCGTAGAACCTGCATGGGGGTGAATTAGATGCAGAGTACTTTCATATAGCGGCTACATCAGAGACATTAGCCAGCTACACATCTCAGTAACTGATCGGTGCTTTTAGCAACATACACTAGTGTTGCATTCAATTGTATTGGTTTGCACAAAAACAGTCCATGGGAAGCCAGATGTTAAATACAACTCCATTTAGGACGGTTTTGTCATTATGACCGGGGGCAGTTGAGACAAAATATCATATTATTAAACTGACTTCCAAACGTAGGTCTGTTGTAGACCCACTTCCTCTCTGTTTACGTCCAAATGAAGAGTCGTGTGGACGAACAGGGAATAACCTGCGGGGGGCTTTGGGTAACGTTACGCAGAGAGGTGGTGGGTCTACAACAGACCAGAACGTGTTTCATAACACGACCGGTCTTAAATTCAACACTTTTAATGACCGACCGTCCTGCCAACCCATCGACAGACGGTACATTCAAATTAAAATCGTATTGATGCCGCGTTCAGATGCCAGTCGGAACTACGGAACTACGGAAACGTGTATTCAGAGTTTCCTAGTTCCGTCTAGCATGTGAACTGACGCATTAACATCTGGCTTCCCAAAGACTGTTTTGGTGCAATCCAATACATTTTAAAGCAAGACTAGTGTACATAAATACATCAGCATTTCAAAAGCACCTAGCAACGTATCTGACAACTAACTACCTGGCTAACTAACATCTCCTGCTGCGTGTAGCCAGCCAGCCCGGAGACTCCGACTATCCGACTACAGGCACCATCTCTTTGTCTTCCTTTTACGGGGTAATTAATATACATTAAACAAGCTGCAACATTCAAAGCAACGTGGTTGACTTTACCGTAAGCAACAGTGACCGTGACTGTATTCTCCGCCATTTCTGTGTAGCATGAGTGAAACCGCAAGAGGCCAGGGTTCCGGTTGGAAAGCACGCCATCCCATGAACACGGAGGGGACTGGCGGTACTGCAGCTTCACAGACGCTGTTTGGGTTGAGAAGGGTTACGGGCCCAACCCATACACAACCAATCAGTCGATATCATCGAGAACGATCATCAGAAACTACGCGACATGAATCAGACAGTGAAAAAAGTAACATGAAAAAGACAACAAAAAAAACGACAACTGAACAGCCATAGTTCTCGATTATATCGATTGATTGGTATTGAATGGGGTGGCCGGTCATAGCCGGATGTACCGTGGCTCAGGTTAAATCAAATCACATTTTATACACATGGTTCGCAGATGTTAATGTGAGTGAAGCAAAATGCTTCTGCTTCTAGTTCCGACAGTGCAGTAATAACCAACAAGTAATCTAACAATTCCACAACAACTACCTAATACACACAAATATAAAAGCGTCTGCTAAATGGCATATATTATAATATTGAGGGATGGAATAAGAATATGTACATATAAATATATGGATGACCGAACGGCACAGGCAAGATGCAGTAGATGGTATAAAATACAGTATATACATGTGAGATGAGTAATGTAAGATATGTAAACATTATTAAAGTGACATTATTTAAAGAGACTAGTGATCCATTTCTTTAAGTGGCTGGAGATTTGAGTCAGTATGTTGGCAGCAGCCTCTCTGTGTTAGTGATGGCTGTTTAACAGTCTGATGGCCTTGAGATAGAAGCTGTTTTTCAGTCTCTCGGTCCCAGCTTTGATGCACCTGTACCGACCTCGCCTTCTGGATGATAGCGGGGTGAACAGGCAGTGGCTCGGGTGGTTGTTACATTTACATTTACATTTAAGTCATTTAGCAGACGCTCTTATCCAGAGCGACCAACAACCTGAAAGGATGGGCCACCACCCTCGTTCTCCACTATTTAAATCTACAGTATTTAGTCCTACTTCAGGCCAACAACCTGAAAGGATGGGCCACCACCCTCGTTCTCCACTATTTAAATCTACAGTATTTAGTCCTACTTCAGGCCAACAACCTGAAAGGATGGGCCACCACCCTCGTTCTCCACTATTTAAATCTACAGTATTTAGTCCTACTTCAGGCCAACAACCTGAAAGGATGGGCCACCACCCTCGTTCTCCACTATTTAAATCTACAGTATTTAGTCCTACTTCAGGCCAACAACCTGAAAGGATGGGCCACCACCACTTAACACACCCTGTAACTCTTCTGATGTCTCGCACACCCAAATACCTCTCTGCAGCTGCCACCACAACCTACATTTTCTGAGACCTATGTTCCATCCCTGTAGTACAGTTGATAACCATTGCTATAAATACTAAAACTCCAATCTTACTGAAGCATTTATCACTTGTTGGCCCCTCCCTCTGTTCTGGGCCAGATCTACTAGTCACACCCCTCTCAGGATCCCTCCCTCTGTTCTGGGTCAGATCTACTAGTCACACCCTCCTCTCAGGATCCCTCCCTCTGTTCTGGGTCAGATCTACTAGTCACACCCCTCCTCTCAGGATCCCTCCCTCTGTTCTGGGTCAGATCTACTAGTCACACCCCTCCTCTCAGGATCCCTCCCTCTGTTCTGGGTCAGATCTACTAGTCACACCCCTCCTCTCAGGATCCCTCCCTCTGTTCTGGGTCAGATCTACTAGTCACACCCCTCCTCTCAGGATCCCTCCCTCTGTTCTGGGTCAGATCTACTAGTCACACCCCTCCTCTCAGGATCCCTCCCTCTGTTCTGGGTCAGATCTACTAGTCACACCCCTCCTCTCAGGATCCCTCCCTCTGTTCTGGGTCAGATCTACTAGTCACACCCCTCATCTCAGGATCCCTCCCTCTGTTCTGGGTCAGATCTACTACACCCCTCCTCTCAGGATCCTCCCTATGTTCTGGTACAGATCTACTAGTCACACAACGCCTCTCAGGATCCTTCCCCCTTGACCCACCTTCCTCTACTTTCTTCACTGCCTCAGCATATGACAATTTCTGCACTATATGACAACGTCTGCACTACTCTAACCCTGGAAACCTCAACCTGCCTCTCTCACACGGGACATTTCTGATTCCCAGGCTCCACGAGCACCCCCTACAATTAACACATACCACTACTTTCCGCAATGCTACACATTCCTTTGTCTCATTCTCTTGCACACTTCTCACACCTAGGAACCTCCCTTCTACACACTGCTGCTACATAGGAACCTCCCTCCTACACACTGCTGCTACATAGGAACCTCCCTCCTACACACTGCTGCTACACAGGAACCTCCCTCCTCCACACTGCTGCCACATAGGAACCTCCCTCCTACACACTGCTGCTACATAGGAACCTCCCTCCTCCACACTGCTGCTACCTAGGAACCTCCCTCCTCCACACTGCTGCCACATAGGAACCTCCCTCCTCCACACTGCTGCTACATAGGAACCTCCCTCCTCCACACTGCTGCTACCTAGGAACCTCCCTCCTCCACACTGCTGCTACATAGGAACCTCCCTCCTCCACACTGCTGCTACATAGGAACCTCCCTCCTCCACACTGCTGCCACATAGGAACCTCCCTCCTACACACTGCTGCCACATAGGAACCTCCCTCCTCCACACTGCTGCTACATAGGAACATCTAGGAACCTCCCTCCTACACACTGCTGCTACATAGGAACATCTAGGAACCTCCCTCCTACACACTGCTGCCACATAGGAACCTCCCTCCTACACACTGCTGCTACATAGGAACCTCCCTCCTCCACACTGCTGCCACATAGGAACCTCCCTCCTACACACTGCTGCCACATAGGAACCTCCCTCCTACACACTGCTGCCACATAGGAACCTCCTCCTACACACTGCTGCTACATAGGAACCTCCCTCCTCCACACTGCTGCTACATAGGAACCTCCCTCCTACACACTGCTGCCACATAGGAACCTCCCTCCTACACACTGCTGCTACATAGGAACCTCCCTCCTCCACACTGCTGCCACATAGGAACCTCCCTCCTACACACTGCTGCTACATAGGAACCTCCCTCCTACACACTGCTGCCACATAGGAACCTCCCTCCTACACACTGCTGCTACATAGGAACCTCCCTCCTACACACTGCTGCTACATAGGAACCTCCCTCCTACACACTGCTGCTACATAGGAACCTCCCTCCTACACACTGCTGCTACATAGGAACCTCCCTCCTACACACTGCTGCCACATAGGAACCTCCCTCCTCCACACTGCTGCTACATAGGAACCTCCCTCCTACACACTGCTGCCACATAGGAACCTCCCTCCTCCACACTGCTGCTATATAGGAACATCTAGGAACCTCCCTCCTACACACTGCTGCCACATAGGAACCTCCCTCTTACACACACTGCTGCCCACTGTAGCACAGTTGGTAGAGCATAGAGCATGGCGATTGTAACGCCAGGATAGTGGGTTCGATTCCCGGGACCACCCATACGTAGAATGTATGCACACATGACTGTAAGTCGCTTTGGATAAAAGCGTCTGCTAAATGGCATATATTATATTATTATTATATATATTACATAGGAACCTCCCTCCTACACACTGCTGCTACATAGGAACCTCCCTCCTACACACTGCTGCTACATAGGAACCTCCCTCCTACACACTGCTGCACATAGGAACCTTCCTCCTACACACTGCTGCTACATAGGAACCTCCCTCCTACACACTGCTGCTACATAGGAACCTCCCTCCTACACACTGCTGCTACATAGGAACCTCCCTCCTACACACTGCTGCTACATAGGAACCTCCCTCCTACACACTGCTGCCACATAGAACCTCCTCCTACACACTGCTGCTTCATAGGAATCTCCCTCCACACTGCTGCTACATAGGAACATCTAGGAACCTCCCTTCTACACACTGCTGCTACATAGGAACCTCCCTCCTCCACACTGCTGCTACATAGGAACATCTAGGAACCTCCCTCCTACACACTGCTGCCACATAGGAACCTCCCTCCTACACACTGCTGCTACATAGGAATCTCTCTCCTCCACACTGCTGCTATATAGGAACATCTAGGAACCTCCCTCCTACACACTGCTGTCACATAGGAACCTCCCTCCTCCACACTGCTGCTACATAGGAACCTCCCTCCTCCACACTGCTGCTACATAGGAACCTCCCTCCTCCACACTGCTGCTACATAGGAACCTCCCTCCTCCACACTGCTGCTACATAGGAACCTCCCTCCTACACACTGCTGCCACATAGGAACCTCCCTACTACACACTGCTGCTACATAGGAACCTCCCTCCTACACACTGCTGCTACATAGGAACCTCCCTCCTCCACACTGCTGCTACATAGGAACCTCCCCTACACACTGCTGCTACATAGGAACCTCCTCCTACACTGCTGCCACATAGGAACCTCCTCCTCCACACTGCTGTCACATAGGAACCTCCCTCCTACACACTGCTGCCACATAGGAACCTCCCTCCTACACACTGCTGCTACATAGGAACCTCCCTCCTACACACTGCTGCCACATAGGAACCTCCCTCCTACACACTGCTGCCACATAGGAACCTCCCTCCTACACACTGCTGCTACATAGGAACCTCCCTCCTACACACTGCTGCTACATAGGAACCTCCCTCCTCCACACTGCTGCCACATAGGAACCTCCCTCCTACACACTGCTGCTACATAGGAACCTCCCTCCTCCACACTGCTGCTACATAGGAACCTCCCTCCTACACACTGCTGCTACATAGGAACCTCTAGGAACCTCCCTCCTACACACTGCTGCTACATAGGAACCTCTAGGAACCTCCCTCCTACACACTGCTGCCACATAGGAACCTCCCTCCTACACACTGCTGCTACATAGGAACCTCCCTCCTACACACTGCTGCTACATAGGAACCTCCCTCCTACACACTGCTGCTACATAGGAACCTCCCTCCTACACACTGCTGCCACATAGGAACCTCCCTCCTACTCACTGCTGCTACACACTGCTGCTACATAGGAACCTCCCTCCTACACACTGCTGCTACATAGGAACCTCCCTCCTCCACACTGCTGCTACATAGGAACCTCCCTCCTACACACTGCTGCCACATAGGAACCTCCC
>NW_026287199.1:592500-597506 GCF_023373465.1 Oncorhynchus keta | reverse complement strand
AGATAACCATGTATATGGTCTCTCCTACAGATAACCATGTATATGGTCTCTCCCACAGATAACCATGTAACCATGCATATGGTCTCTCCTACAGATAACCATGCATATGGTCTCTCCTACAGATAACCATGCATATGGTCTCTCCCACAGATAACCATGTATATGGTCTCTCCTACAGATAACCATGTGCATGGTCTCTCCACAGATAACCATGTACATGGTCTCTCCCATAACCATGTATATGGTCTCTCCTACAGATAACCATGTATAACCATGGTCTCTCCTACAGATAACCATGTATATGGTCTCTCCTACAGATAACCATGTATATGGTCTCTCCTACAGATAACCATGTATATGGTCTCTCCTACAGATAACCATGTATATGGTCTCTCCCATGCATATGGTCAGATAACCATGTATATGGTCTCTCCTACAGATAACCATGCATATGTCTCTCCTACAGATAACCATGGTCTCTCCTACAGATAACCATGCATATGGTCTCTCCTACAGATAACCATGCGTATGGTCTCTCCTACAGATAACCATGCGTATGGTCTCTCCTACAGATAACCATGCATATGGTCTCTCCTACAGATAACCATGCGTATGGTCTCTCCTACAGATAACCATGCATATGGTCTCTCCTACAGATAACCATGCGTATGGTCTCTCCTACAGATAACCATGCGTATGGTCTCTCCTACAGGTAACCATGCATATGGTCTCTCCTACAGATAACCATGCGTATGGTCTCTCCTACAGATAACCATGTATATGGTCATGCCATGTATGGTCTCTCCTACAGATAACCATGCTCTCCTACAGATAACCATGTATATGGTCTCTCCCACAGATAACCATGCATATGGTCTCTCCCACAGATAACCATGCATATGGTCTCTCTCCCACAGATAACCATGCATGCATATGGTCTCTCCTACAGATAACCATGTATATGGTCTCTCCCACAGATAACCATGCATATTATATGGTCTCTCCCACAGATAACCATGTATATGGTCTCTCCCACAGATAACCATGCATATGGTCACTCCTACAGATAACCATGTATATGGTCTCTCCCACAGATAACCATGTATATGGTCTCTCCTACAGATAACCATGTATATGGTCTCTCCTACACATGATCAGCAGGAACTGGAGTGTCGTTAGAATACCACTACCTTCTCTCTGTCAGGCAAAGATGATGGATATACTGACAAGATACGTGTCTCTCCGCCCTAACAATGGGAGTCGTTGTCCACAAAGAGGCACGGCAGGTTGTTCTAACTCCCGCCTGTCCTTTCTTTGGAATGGTGGATGCATCTCATTACTCTAGTCCTTTTTTGAATAATAAATGAGGGTTGTCCAATTCATCCGCCTCTATTGAATGGTGAGAGATGCTATGCTGCTAGCCTCATGAATGGTGAGAGATGCTATGCTGCTAGCCCCATGAATGGTGAGAGATGCTATGCTGCTAGCCTCATGAATGGTGAGAGATGCTATGCTGCTAGCCCCATGAATGGAGAGAGATGCTATGCTGCTAGCCTCATGAATGGAGAGAGATGCTATGCTGCTAGCCTCATGAATGGTGAGAGATGCTATGCTGCTAGCCCCATGAATGGT
Source organism: Oncorhynchus keta (assembly GCF_023373465.1). Classification (NCBI taxonomy): domain Eukaryota; kingdom Metazoa; phylum Chordata; class Actinopteri; order Salmoniformes; family Salmonidae; genus Oncorhynchus; species Oncorhynchus keta. The sequence continues at coordinate 595,874 of NW_026287199.1, read as the reverse complement.
GAGAGATGCTATGCTGCTAGCCTCATGAATGGTGAGAGATGCTATGCTGCTAGCCCCATGAATGGAGAGAGATGCTATGCTGCTAGCCCCATGAATGGAGAGAGATGCTATGCTGCTAGCCTCATGAATGGTGAGAGATGCTATGCTGCTAGCCCCATGAATGGAGAGAGATGCTATGCTGCTAGCCTCATGAATGGAGAGAGATGCTATGCTGCTAGCCCCATGAATGGAGAGAGATGCTATGCTGCTAGCCTCATGAATGGTGAGAGATGCTATGCTGCTAGCCTCATGAATGGTGAGAGATGCTGTTTTTATTTATTTACTTTTCTGCTGCTAGCCCCATGAATGGAGAGAGACCTGCCTTTTGCACACATGCTGCTAGCCTCATGAATGGAGAGAGATGCTAAATGAGAACTGCTCAGCCCCATGAATGGAGAGAGATGCTATGCTGCTAGCCCCATGAATGGAGAGAGATGCTATGCTGCTAGCCCCATGAATGGAGAGAGATGCTATGCTACTAGCCTCATGAATGGTGAGAGATGCTATGCTGCTAGCCCCATGAATGGAGAGAGATGGTATGCTACTGGCCTCATGAATGGAGAGAGATGCTATGCTATTAGCCTCATGAATGGAGAGAGATGCTATGCTACTAGCCTCATGAAAATGCATAGCCATCTGGAGACAAATCCGATATAGTTTTTTTTTGTCAAAGTCACGTGTCCTACTTATATCAGTACACTCGTAACAACAGCATTACCAAACTTCTATTACATCAAATAAACCTCATGTAGCAAGTCATTTGTTGACCAAATCTGACACACTCATTGACCTCCACACAAAAACGTATTTGTTGGTGGGTGAAACAATGAACACACGCCACCTGCTGGAGGGAGACAGATTTTTCGCCTCTCACTTCCTCTCTGTCAGATAAAATCCCTGACCCCTGACCTCTAACGCCTCATAAACCAAACCCTACCACTACACAGAAAACAGTTTCCTTTATGTGAAAGCCCTGACCCCTGACACCTCATAAACCAAACCCTACCACAACATACACTACACAGAAAACAGTTTCCTTTGTGAAAGCCCTGACCCCTGACCTCTAACGCCTCATAAACCAAACCCTACCACTACATACACTACACAGAAAACAGTTTCCTTTGTGTGAAAGCCCTGACCCCTGACCCCTGTGTTATCATTTTCAGTGACAGCTACAAGGTCACCTAGGCACCTGAAATTATACTGAATAACGTTATAAACGCAACATGCAACAATTTCAAATATTTTACAGAGTTACTGTTCATATAAGGAAATCAGTCAATTTAAATGAATTAATTAGGCCCTAATCTATGGATTTCACATGACTGGGCAGGGGCGCAGCCATGGTGGGCCTGGGAGGGCATGGGCCCACCCACTGGGGAGCCAAGCCCAGCCAGAATGAGTTTTTCCCCACAAAAGGACTTTACAGGCAGAAATACTCCTCAGCTGGGCTGGCATGGTTACAAGTGCTGGGGTTGGCATGGTTACAAGTGCTGGGGTTGGCATGGTTACAAGTGCTGGGGTTGGCATGGTTACAAGTGCTGGGGTTATGAGGCCAGTTGGACGTCCTGCCAAATTCCCTAGAGCGACGTTGGAGACAGCTTATGGTATTGAGGAAATTAACATTAAATTCTTTGGCGACAGCTCTGCACAAAATTTGAAGGAAAAATATTTTTGTCTGTATGGAACATTTCTGGTGTCTTTTATTTCAGCTCATGAAACATGAGACCAACACTTTACATGTTGTGTTTATATTCTGGTTCTGTGTATTTGTTTTTAAAAACCGATGCTTTGGCACATCTCTTGATGCTCTGATGCGTCAGCCTGTCCCACCGAAAAGACACAGCTGAAATGAGGTGACGTTTCTGAGAAAGTATTATATTATATATTATTGAGTATTCAGCGGGTTTCTTTAAATGTTTATAAGATATAAAAATGGAAATGTACCGCTTTAAGGGTTGTGTCCCCGCTGAAATAATTTGAATGCTTTTACACCTGCATTGTTTGCTGTTTGGGGTTTTAGGCTGGGTTTCTGTACAGCACTTTGAGATATCAGCTGATGTACGAAGGGCTATATAAATAAATTTGATTTGATTTGATTTGAATACCACTGGTTTAGGGATCAGGGGTTAGGGGTTAGAGAGCAGGGGTTAGGGGTTAGAGAGCAGGGGTTAGGGGTTAGAGAGCAGGGGTCAGGGGTTAAGTGTTAGAGAGCAGGGGTTAAGGGTTAGAGAGCAGGGGTTAGGGATTAAGTGCAGTGGTTAGGGGTTAAGTGTTAGAGATTAGGGGTTAAGTGTTAGGGGTTAAGTGCAGGGGTTAGGGGTTGTTTCTGGACAGGACCCTCTTTTCTATGTATGCAGAGACTCTCTATGGCCACAAGGGGGCCCTAAGTAACTACAACATCAACAACCACTGTGGGTTTTAACCATATACATGGTTAAATGAACAGTAAACCTTACACTCACAAAGTTCCAAAAGAATAAAGACATTTCAAATGTCATATTATGTGCAAATAGTTAAAGTACAAAAGGAAAATAAATAACATAAATATGGGTTGTATTTATAATGGTGTTTGTTCTTCACTGGTTGCCCTTTTCTTGTGGCAACAGGTCACACATCTTGCTGCTATGATGGCACACTGGTATTTCACCCAGTAGATATGGGAGTTTATCAAAATTGGGTTTGTTTTCAAATTATTTGTGTATCTGTGTGATCTGAGGGAAATATGTGTCTCTAATATGGTCATACATTTGGCAGGAGGTTAGGAAGTGCAGCTCAATTCCCACCTCATTTTGTGGGCAGTGAGCACATAGCCTGTCTTCTCTTGAGAGCCAGAATTAGAGAGCATATGTGGGGTGGCCAGTCCTCCCCTGGCTGCGCCAGGCGGAGATCATAACAGCACATGGCCAAGATGTTCAAATGTTCCTAAATTACCAGCATGGTCAAATAATAGTAAGGCAGAACAGTTGAAACTGGAGCAGTAGCATGGCCAGGTGGACTGGGGACAGCAAGGAGTCATCATGTCAGGTAGTCCTGGGGCATGGTCCTAGGGCTCAGGTCCTCCGAGAGAGAGAAAGAAAGAAGGAGAGAATTTAGATTCACACAGGACACCGAATAGGACAGGAGAAGTACTCCAGATATAACAAACTGACCCTAGCCCCCCGACACAAACTACTGCAGCATAAATACTGGAGGCTGAGAAAGGAGGGGTCAGGAGACACAGTCTTGTCCCATCGCTGCGACTCCCGTATGGACTCTGGAGAGGCAAAGGTCGAGAGCCATTCGTCCTCCGAAACACGACCCAGCTGCTTCTTGACACAACGCTGAACCTGGAA
>NW_026287199.1:582500-585000 GCF_023373465.1 Oncorhynchus keta | reverse complement strand
TTTAACTACAGTATTATACAGTACCAGTATGAAGGGTGATTTAACTAGTTATACAGTACCAGTATGAAGGGTGATTTAACTACAGTACCAGTATGAAGGGTGATTTAACTACAGTATTATACAGTACCAGTATGAAGGGTGATTTAACTACAGTATTATACAGTACCAGTATGAAGGGTGATTTAACTACAGTACCAGTATGAAGGGTGATTTAACTACAGTACAGTACAGTATGAAGGGTGATTTAACTACAGTATTATACAGTACCAGTATGAAGGGTGATTTAACTACAGTATTATACAGTACCAGTATGAAGGGTGATTTAACTACAGTACCAGTATGAAGGGTGATTTAACTACAGTACCAGTATGAAGGGTGATTTAACTACAGTATTATACAGTACCAGTATGAAGGGTGATTTAACTACAGTATTATACAGTACCAGTATGAAGGGTGATTTAACTACAGTATTATACAGTACCAGTATGAAGGGTGATTTAACTACAGTACCAGTATGAAGGGTGATTTAACTAACAGTACCAGTATGAAGGGTGATTTAACAGTATTATACAGTACCAGTATGAAGGGTGATTTAACTACAGTACCAGTATGAAGTGATTTAACTACAGTACCAGTATGAAGGGTGATTTAACTACAGTATTATACAGTACCAGTATGAAGGGTGATTTAACTACAGTATTATACAGTACCAGTATGAAGGGTGATTTAACTACAGTATTATTTAACAGTACCAGTATGAAGGGTGATTTAACTAAGTATTATACTATGAAGTATTTATACAGTACCAGTATGAAGGGTGATTTAACTACAGTATTATACAGTACCAGTATGAAGGGTGATTTAACTACAGTACCAGTATGAAGGGTGATTTAACTACAGTACCAGTATGAAGGGTGATTTAACTACAGTATTATACACTACCAGTATGAAGGGTGATTTAACTACAGTACCAGTATGATTGGTGATTTAAGTACAGTATTATACACTACCAGTATGAAGGGTGATTTAACTACAGTATTATACAGTACCAGTATGAAGGGTGATTTAACTACAGTACCAGTATGAAGGGTGATTTAACTACACTACCAGTATGAAGGGTGATTTAACTACAGTACCAGTATGAAGGGTGATTTAAGTACAGTATTATACACTACCAGTATGAAGGGTGATTTAACTACAGTATTATACAGTACCAGTATGAAGGGTGATTTAACTACAGTATTATACAGTACCAGTATGAAGGGTGATTTAACTACAGTATTATACAGTACCAGTATGAAGGGTGATTTAACTACAGTACCCAGTATGAAGGGTGATTTAACTACAGTACAGTACCAGTATGAAGGGTGATTTAACTACAGTACCAGTATGAAGGGTGATTTAACTACAGTATTATACAGTACCAGTATGAAGGGTGATTTAACTACAGTATTATACAGTACCAGTATGAAGGGTGATTTAACTACAGTATATGAAGGGTGATTTAACAGTACCAGTATGAAGGGTGATTTAACTACAGTACCAGTATGAAGGGTGATTTAACTACAGTATTATACAGTACCAGTATGAAGGGTGATTTAACTACAGTACCAGTATGAAGGGTGATTTAACTACAGTATTATACAGTACCAGTATGAAGGGTGATTTATCTACAGTACCAGTATGAAGGGTGATTTAACTACAGTACCAGTATGAAGGGTGATTTAACTACAGTATTATACAGTACCAGTATGAAGGGTGATTTAACTACAGTACCAGTATGAAGGGTGATTTAACTACAGTACCAGTATGAAGGGTGATTTAACTACAGTACCAGTATGAAGGGTGATTTAACTACAGTACCAGTATGAAGGGTGATTTAACTACAGTACCAGTATGAAGGGTGATTTAACTACAGTATTATACAGTACCAGTATGAAGGGTGATTTAACTACAGTACCAGTATGAAGGGTGATTTAACTACAGTATTATACAGTACCAGTATGAAGGGTGATTTAACTACAGTATTATACAGTACCAGTATGAAGGGTGATTTAACTACAGTACCAGTATGAAGGGTGATTTAACTACAGAAGGGTATTATACAGTACCAGTATGAAGGGTGATTTAACTACAGTACCAGTATGAAGGGTGATTTAACTACAGTATTATACAGTACCAGTATGAAGGGTGATTTAACTACAGTATTATACAGTACCAGTATGAAGGGTGATTTAACTACAGTACCAGTATGAAGGGTGATTTAACTACAGTACCAGTATGAAGGGTGATTTAACTACAGTACCAGTATGAAGGGTGATTTAACTACAGTACCAGTATGAAGGGTGATTTAACTACAGTACCAGTATGAAGGGTGATTTAACTACAGTACCAGTATGAAGGGTGATTTAACTACAGTATTATACAGTACCAGTATGAAGGGTGATTTAACTACAGTACCAGTATGAAGGGTGATTTAACTACAGTATTATACAGTACC
>NW_026287199.1:530000-577500 GCF_023373465.1 Oncorhynchus keta | reverse complement strand
TCTCCCACTCTCCTCCCTCTCCTCCCTCCCCCTCCCTCCGTCCCTCTCTCTCTCCCTCCATCCCTCTCCCCCTCTCCTCCCTCCCTCCGTCCCTCTCTCTCCCCTCTCCCACTCTCCCCTCCCTCCCTCTGTCCCTCTCTCCCCCTCTCCCTCCATCCTTCTCTCTCCCCCTCTCCCACTCTCCTCCCTCCCTCCCTCCCCTCTCCCTCCCTCCATCCCTCTCTCTCCCCTCACCCACTCTCCTCCCTCCCTTCTCCCACTCTCCTCCCTCCCTTCTCCCACTCTCCTCCCTCCCTCCCTCTGTCCCTCTCTCCCCTCTCCCACTCTCCTCCCTCCATCCCTCTCTCTCCCCTCTCCCACTCTCCCCCATCCCTCCCCCCGTCCCTCTCTCTCCCCTCTCCCACTCTCCTCCCTCCGCCCCTCTCTCTCCCCACTCCCCTCCCTCCCTCCGTCCCTCTCTCCCTCTCCCACTCTCCTCCCTCCCTCCCTCTGTCCCTCTCTCCCTCCCCTCTCCCCCTCTCTCCCTCCCCCCTCTCCCACTCTCCTCCCTCCCTCCCTCCCTCCTCCCTCCTCTCCCCTCTCCCACTCTCCCTCCCTCCGTCCCTCTCTCTCCCCTCTCCCACTCTCCTCCCTCCGTCCCTCTCTCTCCCCACTCCCCTCCCTCCTTCCGTCCCTCTCTCCCCTCTCCCACTCTCCTCCCTCCCTCCGTCCCTCTCTCCCCTCCCCCCTCTCCCCCTCTCCCTCCCTCCGTCCCTCTCTCTCCCCTCCGTCTCTCTCCTCCCTCCCTCCGTCCCTCTCTCTCCCCTCCGTCTCTCTCCTCCCTGCCTCCGTCCCTCTCTCCCCTCTCCCACTCTCCTCCCTCCCTCCGTCCCTCTCTCTCCCCTCCGTCTCTCTCCTCCGTCCCTCTCCTCCCTCCCTCCGTCCCTCTCTCTCTCCTCCTCTCCCCCCTCCCCTCCCCCTCCCACTCCCTCCCCGTCCCTCTCCCCCTCTCCCACTCTCCTCCCTCCGTCCCTCTCTCTCCCCTCTCCCACTCTCCTCCCTCCCTCTGTCCCTCTCTCTTCCCACTCTCCTCCCTCCCACCGTCCCTCTCTCCTCCCCTCTCCCCCCTCTCCTCCCTCCCTCCCACCGTCCCTCTCTCTCCCCTCTCCCACTCTCCTCCCTCCCACCGTCCCTCTCTCTCCCTCTCCCACTCTCCTCTCTCCCTCAATCACTCTCTCTCTTCCCTCTATCCCTCTCCTCCCTCCATCCCCCTCTCCCACTCTCCTCCCTCCCTCCCTCCGTCCCTCTCTCTCCCCTCTGTCTCTCTCTCCCCTCTCCCACTCTCCTCCCTCCGTCCCTCTCTCTCCCCTCTCCCACTCTCCTCCCTCCCTCCGTCCCTCTCTCTCCCCTCTCCCACTCTCCTCCCTCCCTCCCTCCCTCTCTCTCCCTCTCCCACTCTCCTCCCTCCGTCCCTCTCTCTCCCCTCTCCCACTCTCCTCCCTCCGTCCCTCTCTCTCCCCTCTCCCACTCTCCTCCCTCCCTCCGTCCCTCTCTCTCCCCTCTCCCACTCTCCTCCCTCCGTCCCTCTCTCTCCCCTCCCACTCTCCTCCCTCCGTCCCTCTCTCTCCCCTCTCCCACTCTCCTCCCTCCGTCCCTCTCTCTCCCCTCTCCCACTCTCCTCCCTCCCACCGTCCCTCTCTCTCCCCTCTCCCACTCTCCTCTCTCCCTCAATCACTCTCTCTTCCCTCTATCCCTCTCCTCCCTCCATCCCCCTCTCCCACTCTCCTCCCTCCCTCCCTCCGTCCCTCTCTCTCCCCTCTGTCTCTCTCTCCCTCTCTAAAAGCACTTTTCTCTCTGAAACAGTGATCTCACTGGAAACTCTGAGTTAAGGCCAGATTCCCTCTGCAGTCTCAGTCCACACACACACACACACACACACACACACACACACACACACACACACACACACACACACACACACACACACACACACACACACACACACACACACACACACACACAGTTTTTAATATTCCTTTACTCCCACACATACTTTATAAATCAAGACCTCCTTCCCTCCATCAGTCCCCTCCACACCCTCCACATGCCTCCTCATTTCCTTCCTAAACCACCAGGCGGTACTCTAACTCTAGCTGGGAATCAGAACCTCTGTCTCACCCAACCTGCTCTCAGATCGTTTTGTATTATTCTATACGTAAATCCCAGCCACTCCGTTTAGTATGATATGTATTAATTTGTCTATGTCCATCCGTCATTTCGTATGATATCTTGCAATTATCAAAACATAATATATGCTACGAATTCCAGTTAGGCAGCAAACATGTTCTTTTATTTATTCTCCCTGTTAAGTCAGTTAAGAACAAATTCTTATTTACAATGACGGCCTAGGAACAGTGAGTTAACTGCCTTGTTCAGTGGCAGAATGACAGATTTGTACCTTGTCAGCTCGGGATTCGATCCAGCAATCTTTCGGTTACTGGTCCAACACTCTAACCACTAGGCTACCTGCCGCCATCTAGCTGAGTAACGTTAGCTAGGGATTAGGGTTAAGGTTAGGGTTACATTTAGGAGTTAGGGTTAAGGTTAGGTTGGTATGTAATGTTTTTGAATTAAGTAACCAAATGTAACATATCATATCATCATTTGAGTGTCTCGGATTTACATTTACTATGTTGCGTCTTGTCTATGAGACCAGGCTGTCATTTACTATGTTGCGTCTCATCTATGAGACCAGGCTGTCATTTACTATGTTGCGTCTCGTCTATGAGACCAGGCTGTCATTTACTATGTTACATCTAGTCTATGTGACCAGGCTGTCATTTACTAAGTTACGTCTAGTCTATGTGACCAGGCTGTCATTTACTAAGTTACGTCTAGTCTATGTGACCAGGCTGTCATTTACTAAGTTACGTCTAGTCTATGTGACCAGGCTGTCATTTACTAAGTTACGTCTAGTCTATGAGACCAGGCTGTCATTTACTATGTTACGTCTAGTCTATGAGACCAGGCTGTCATTTACTATGTTACGTCTAGTCTATGAGACCAGGCTGTCATTTACTATGTTACGTCTAGCCTATGAGGCCAGGTTGTCTCACCCAGTCCCTCTCTCTCTTTCTTGTCTCTTTCTCAGTCTTTCATGTTCAGGTCTGGTCTGGACACTGAAGTAAAACAGATGTGTGGAAACTCTTCCCTCTTGCCCTCAGCAACACACTCTTACACACACACACACACAAACACACACACACACACACACACACACACACACACACACACACACACACACACACACACACACACACACACACACACACACACACACACACACACACACACACACACACACACATACATATATATATATATATATATATATATATATATATATATATATATATATATATATATATATACACACACACACATATACACACACACACATATACACACAGTCACACACATATACACATTCTTGTACACACATATACACACAGTCACACACTCACACACACATGCACGAGCATACACACATTCTTGTACACACATACTCGCGCACACACACCTATTGAACTCATTGGCCACCAAAATAAATCACTAGTCACTTTAATAATGCCATGTTAATAATGTTTACATATCTTACATTACTGTATTTTATACCATCTACTGCATCTTGCCTGTGCCGTTCGGCCATCCATATATTTATATGGACATATTCTTATTCCATCCCTTAATATTTGTGTGTATTAGGTAGTTGTTGAGGAATTGTTAGATTACTTGTTGGTTATTACTGCACTGTCAGGAACTAGAAGCATTTCGCTACACTTACACATGGTTTGTTATTGTATGTGACCAAAAAGACTTGATTTGATTTGACACACACACAGAGAGACACATGAACTCGTGAGAGATTTTATTCAACCATCAGGGCTGTGTGTGTGTGTGTGTGTGTGTGTGTGTGTGTGTGTGTGTGTGTGTGTGTGTGTGTGTGTGTGTGTGTGTGTGTGTGTGTGTGTGTGTGTGTGTGTGTGTGTGTACAGTATGTTCTAAGACACATGAACTCGTGAGAGATTTTATTCAACCATCAGGGCTGAAATATGAATACAAAAAACAGGACAGTCATGTTTTTTTCATAGAGTTGTGTGTGTGTGTGTGTGTGTGTGTGTGTGTGTGTGTGTGTGTGTGTGTGTGTGTGTGTGTGTGTGTGTGTGTGTGTGTGTGTGTGTGTGTGTGTGTGTGTTTACGTGTGTGTTTACGTGTGTCAGACACTGCGTGTGTGTGTGTGCAACACTCAGACACTACAACACTACAACACTCAGACACTACAACACTCAGACACTACAACACTCAGACACTACAACACTCAGACACTACAACATTACAACACTCAGACACTACAACACTCAGACACTACAACACTCAGACACTACAACATTACAACACTCAGACACTACAACACTCAGACACTACAACATTACAGACACTCAACACTACAACACTACAACACTCAGACACCACAACACTCAGACACCACAACACTCAGACACTACAACACTCAGACACTACAACATTACAACACTCAGACACTACAACACTCAGACACTACAACACTCAGACACCACAACACTCAGACACTACAACACTCAGACATTACAACACTCAGACACTACAACACTCAGACACTACAACACTCAGACACTACAACACTCAGACACTACAACACTCAGACACCACAACACTCAGACACTACAACACTCAGACACTACAACACTCAGACACTACAACATTACAACACTCAGACACTACAACACTACAACACTCAGACACTACAACATTACAACACTCAGACACTACAACACTCAGACACTACAACACTCAGACACTACAACACTACAACACTCAGACACTACAACACTACAACACTCAGACACTACAACACTACAACACTCAGACACTACCACACCACAACACTCAGACACTACAACACTACAACACTCAGACACTACAACACTACAACACTCAGACACTACAACACTCAGACACTACAACACTCAGACACTACAACACTCAGACACTACAACATTACAACACTCAGACACTACAACACTACAACACTCAGACACTACAACACTCAGACACTACAACACTCAGACACTACAACACTCAGACACTACAACACTCAGACACTACAACACTCAGACACTACAACATTACAACACTCAGACACTACAACACTCAGACACTACAACACTCAGACACCACAACACTCAGACACTACAACACTCAGACACTACAACATTACAACACTCAGACAATACAACACTCAGACACTACAACACTCAGACACCACAACACTCAGACACTACAACACTCAGACATTACAACACTCAGACACTACAACACTCACAGACACTACAACACTCAGACACTACAACACTCAGACACTACAACACTCAGACACCACAACACTCAGACACTACAACACTCAGACACTACAACACTCAGACACTACAACATTACAACACTCAGACACTACAACACTACAACACTCAGACACTACAACATTACAACACTCAGACACTACAACACTCAGACACTACAACACTCAGACACTACAACACTACAACACTCAGACACTACAACACTACAACACTCAGACACTACAACACTACAACACTCAGACACTACCACACCACAACACTCAGACACTACAACACTACAACACTCAGACACTACAACACGACAACACTCAGACACTACAACACTCAGACACTACAACACTCAGACACTACAACACTCAGACACTACAACATTACAACACTCAGACACTACAACACTACAACCCTCAGACACTACAACATTACAACACTCAGACACTACAACACTCAGACACTACAACACTCAGACACTACAACACTACAACACTCAGACACTACAACACTACAACACTCAGACACTACAACACTACAACACTCAGACACTACAACACCACAACACTCAGACACTACAACACTCAGACACTACAACACTACCACACTACAACACTACAACACTCAGACACGACAACACTCAGACACTACAACATTACAACACTCAGACACTACAACACTACAACACTCAGACACTACAACACTACAACACTACAACACTCAGACACTACAACACTATAACACTCAGACACTACCACACCACAACACTCAGACACTACAACACTACAACACTCAGACACTACAACATTACAACACTACACCACTCAGACACTACAACACTACAACACTCAGACACTACCACACCACAACACCACAACACTCAGACACTACAACACTACAACACTACAACACTCAGACACTACCACACCACAACACCACAACACTCAGACACTACAACACTCAGACACTACAACACTCAGACACTACAACACTCAGACACTACAACACTACAACACTACAACACTCAGACACTACACCACTACAACACTACAACACTCAGACACTACAACACTACAACACTACAACACTCAGACACTACAACACTCAGACACTACAACACTCAGACACTACAACACTACAACAATACAACACTACCACACCACAACACTCAGACACTACAACACTACAACACTCAGACACTACAACACTCAGACACTACAACACTACAACACTCAGACACTACAACACTCAGACACTACAACACTACAACACTCAGACACTACAACATAAGCATTTGTGTTTAGTGAGTCCACCAGATCAGAGACAATAGGACTGACCAGGGATGTTCTCTGTTTAGTGAGTCCACCAGATCAGAGGCAGTAGAGATGAACAGGGAGGTTCTCTGTTTAGTGAGTCCTCCAGATCAGAGACAATAGGACTGACCAGGGATGTTCTCTGTTTAGTGAGTCCACCAGATCAGAGGCAGTAGAGATGAACAGGGATGTTCTCTGTTTAGTGAGTCCTCCAGATCAGAGACAATAGGACTGACCAGGGATGTTCTCTGTTTAGTGAGTCCTCCAGATCAGAGACAGTAGGGATGACCAGGGATGTTCTCTGTTTAGTGAGTCCACCAGATCAGAGACAGTAGGGATGACCAGGGATGTTCTCTGTTTAGTGAGTCCTCCAGATCAGAGGCAGTAGGGATGACCAGGGATGTTCTCTGTTTAGTGAGTCCACCAGATCAGAGGCAGTAGAGATGACCAGGGATGTTCTCTGTTTAGTGAGTCCACCAGATCAGAGGCAGTAGGGATGACCAGGGATGTTCTCTGTTTAGTGAGTCCTCCAGATCAGAGGCAGTAGGGATGACCAGGGATGTTCTCTGTTTAGTGAGTCCTCCAGATCAGAGACAGTAGGGATGACCAGGGATGTTCTCTGTTTAGTGAGTCCTCCAGATCAGAGGCAGTAGGGATGACCAGGGATGTTCTCTGTTTAGTGAGTCCACCAGATCAGAGGCAGTAGAGATGAACAGGGATGTTCTCTGTTTAGTGAGTCCACCAGATCAGAGGCAGTAGGGATGACCAGGGATGTTCTCTGTTTAGTGAGTCCTCCAGATCAGAGGCAGTAGGGATGACCAGGGATGTTCTCTGTTTAGTGAGTCCTCCAGATCAGAGGCAGTAGGGATGACCAGGGATGTTCTCTGTTTAGTGAGTCCTCCAGATCAGAGGCAGTAGGGATGACCAGGGATGTTCTCTGTTTAGTGAGTCCACCAGATCAGAGGCAGTAGAGATGAACAGGGATGTTCTCTGTTTAGTGAGTCCACCAGATCAGAGGCAGTAGGGATGACCAGGGATGTTCTCTGTTTAGTGAGTCCTCCAGATCAGAGGCAGTAGGGATGACCAGGGATGTTCTCTGTTTAGTGAGTCCTCCAGATCAGAGGCAGTAGGGATGACCAGGGATGTTCTCTGTTTAGTGAGTCCTCCAGATCAGAGGCAGTAGGGATGACCAGCGATGTTCTCTGTTTAGTGAGTCCTCCAGATCAGAGGCAGTAGGGATGACCAGGGATGTTCTCTGTTTAGTGAGTCCTCCAGATCAGAGGCAGTAGGGATGACCAGCGATGTTCTCTGTTTAGTGAGTCCTCCAGATCAGAGGAAGTAGGGATGACCAGGGATGTGCTCTGTTTAGTGAGTCCTCCAGATCAGAGGCAGTAGGGATGACCAGGGATGTGCTCTGTTTAGTGAGTCCACTAGATCAGAGGCAGTAGGGACGACCAGGGATGTTCTCTGTTTAGTGAGTCCTCCAGATCAGAGGCAGTAGGGATGACCAGGGATGTTCTCTGTTTAGTGAGTCTGCTGCCAGATCAGAGACAGTAGGGATGACCAGGGATGTTCTCTGTTTAGTGAGTCTGCTGCCAGATCAGAGACAGTAGGGTTGACCAGGGATGTTCTCTGTTTAGTGAGTCTGCTGCCAGATCAGAGACAGTAGGGATGACCAGGGATGTTCTCTTGATGTGTGAATTGGACGATTTTCCTGTCAAAATGTAACGAGTACTTTTGGGTGTCAGGGAAAATGTATGGAGTAAAAAGTACATGATTTTATTTGGGAATGTATTAAAGTAAATGTAGTGAAAAATATAAATAGTAAAGTAAAGTACAGATAGCCCCTAAAACTACTTAAGCAGTGTGTGTGATGTCGACTACATGTAGGAATCATGTTTAATCTGTAACTAAGGAATCATGTTTAATCTGTTACTAAGGAATCATGTTTCATCTGTAACCAAGGAATCATGTTTAATCTGTTACTAAGGAATCATGTTTAATCTGTTACTAAGGAATCATGTTTAATCTGTTACTAAGGAATCATGTTTAATCTGTTACTAAGGAATCATGTTTAATCTGTAATGAAGGAATCATGTTTCATCTGTAACTAAGGAATCATGTTTAATCTGTAACTAAGGAATCATGTTTAATCTGTAACTAAGGAATCATGTAGGAATCATGTTTCATCTGTAACTAAGGAATCATGTTTCATCTGTAACCAAGGAATCATGTTTAATCTGTTACTAAGGAATCATGTTTAATCTGTTACTAAGGAATCATGTTTAATCTGTTACTAAGGAATCATGTTTAATCTGTTACTAAGGAATCATGTTTAATCTGTTACTAAGGAATCATGTTTAATCTGTTACTAAGGAATCATGTAGGAATCATGTTTCATCTGTAACTAAGGAATCATGTTTAATCTGTTACTAAGGAATCATGTTTCATCTGTAACTAAGGAATCGTGTTTAATCTGTTACTAAGGAATCATGTTTAATCTGTTACTAAGGAATCATGTTTAATCTGTTACTAAGGAATCATGTTTAATCTGTTACTAGGGAATCATGTTTAATCTGTTACTAAGGAATCATGTTTAATCTGTAACTAATGAATCATGTAGGAATCATGTTTAATCTGTAACTAATGAATCATGTTTAATCTGTTACTAGGGAATCATGTTTAATCTGTAACTAATGAATCATGTAGGAATCATGTTTAATCTGTAACTAAGGAATCATGTTTAATCTGTAACTAAGGAATCATGTAGGAATCATGTTTAATCTGTAACTAATGAATCATGTTTAATCTGTTACTAGGGAATCATGTTTAATCTGTAACTAATGAATCATGTAGGAATCATGTTTAATCTGTAACTAAGGAATCATGTTTAATCTGTAACTAAGGAATCATGTTTAATCTGTAACTAAGGAATCATGTTTAATCTGTAACTAATGAATCATGTAGGAATCATGTTTAATCTGTAACTAAGGAATCATGTTTAATCTGTAACTAAGGAATCATGTTTAATCTGTAACTAATGAATCATGTAGGAATCATGTTTAATCTGTAACTAAGGAATCAAAGAACACAGAATACTAGAGTTGAACTTGACTTTTTCCAGATGTTTACCCCATGAGGCCCCATAGACAGAACAATGGGAGACGATCTCACTAACACAAAGCCATAGCAAGGTCCCATGGTTCCTGTAAGAATAGTGTGTTTCTTAGGAAGACGGGCAGTTTTACTGGCTAGTTACAGTTTTCAGAATTCAACAGAAATCGTCAGATTATTTATCCGTGAATTCCACTCCTCCTCTTCTCAAGGCGTTCCGTCCAATGCGCGCTCCCGGGTTGGCTCGGAGGTTGTAACCGACTAACGGAATTAGAACATTGACAGAGCTCCGGTTTCATCCATCTTCTGACGTTCAGTTCGGAGGTTCGGGTTGGAGACGGTTTGGGGTGATTTGGGTTTGAAAGTTTAGTGTTAACCGAATAAACAGCCATGGAGGCTCGTGGAGTTCTCTCCGTTCTGTGCGTCGGTGCGATGTTTGCCGTGGCGCTCGCACAGCAGACCGACAGACCCAAGTTCTGGGGTGAGTTTATAAAGTTAATGTTAATAGATATTTAAAAAAAAAAAAACAGACTTATGATCCGGGTTGACCAGTATTATCTGTCTGTGTATGCTATGTCATAAAGACGGACCCAAGCAAGCTCTTTGGGGTTGAGAAACAAGTTAAAAGCCACAGAGAGAGAAAACAGGGTATCTGTGTCTCGGCCAGATGTTTGGATGGAAGTTAGCTATAGCCTATGTCAGAGCTAAACGCAGGTTTAGTAAGATATACGATGCTAAAATCATAGCTAATGCCTGGCATAAACTAGCTGGTCTGGTCGTTGGTCCTGCTGTAGGTAGGCTACAGTCTACCTATCTATCACAGCTGCAGATGCTCAGAGAGGGAGTTGTCCTATGCACAGATCTAGGATCAGCTAACCCTCTCCACGTCCTAACCTACCACTAGGGTGTCTGGGGATTGAAACTGGCTATAGAGCAGTGTTAGGGGCCACTTAATTGCTAATCAATCAATCATTCAATCTTTCAACCAATCAATCAATGTGGCTTTTTGAATTGAAATGGAAACCACAGGAAGGTCAATGAAGATTTAACATGTAGGACTTGCCTATGATCAATGTTCACTGAGGCTGTACCCACTAAGTTACAGTTTTAACAGTGGTTTACTGTGATCACTGAGGCTGTACCCGCTAAGTTACAGTTTTAACAGTGGTTTACTGTGATCACTGAGGCTGTACCCGCTAAGTTACAGTTTTAACAGTAGTTTACTGTGATCACTGAGGCTGTACCCGCTAAGTTACAGTTTTAACAGTGGTTTACTGTGATCACTGAAGCTGTACCCGCTAAGTTACAGTTTTAACAGTGGTTTACTGTGATCACTGAGGCTGTACCCACTAAGTTACAGTTTTAACAGTAGTTTACTGTGATCACTGAGGCTGTACCCGCTAAGTTACAGTTTTAACAGTAGTTTACTGGGATAACTGAAGCTGTACCCGCTAAGTTACAGTTATAACAGTAGTTTACTGTGATCACTGAGGCTGTACCCGCTTTAAGTTACAGTTTTAAGTGGATTACTGTGATCACTGAGGCTGTACCCACTAAGTTACAGTTTTAACAGTAGTTTACTGGGATCACTGAGGCTGTACCCACTAAGTTACAGTTATAACAGTGGTTTACTGTGATCACTGAGGCTGTACCCGCTAAGTTACAGTTTTAACAGTGGTTTACTGTGATCACTGAGGCTGTACCCACTAAGTTACAGTTATAACAGTGGTTTACTGTGATCACTGAGGCTGTACCCACTAAGTTACAGTTTTAACAGTGGGTTACTGTGATCACTGAGGCTGTACCCGCTAAGTTACAGTTTTAACAGTAGTTTACTGTGTTCACTGAGGCTGTACCCACTAAGTTACAGTTTTAACAGTAGTTTACTGTGATCATTGAGGCTGTACCCACTAAGTTACAGTTTTAACAGTGGTTTACTGTGATCACTGAGGCTGTACCCACTAAGTTACAGTTTTAACAGTAGTTTACTGTGATCACTGAGGCTGTACCCGCTAAGTTACAGTTTTAACAGTGGTTTACTGTGATCACTGAAGCTGTACCCGCTAAGTTACAGTTTTAACAGTAGTTTACTGTGATCACTGAGGCTGTACCCACTAAGTTACAGTTTTAAGTGGATTACTGTGATCACTGAGGCTGTACCCACTAAGTTACAGTTTTAACAGTAGTTTACTGGGATCACTGAGGCTGTACCCACTAAGTTACAGTTTTAACAGTAGTTTACTGTGATCACTGAGGCTGTACCCGCTAAGTTACAGTTTTAAGTGGTTTACTATGATCACTGAGGCTGTACCCGCTTTAAGTGATAGTTTTAACAGTGGTTTACTGTGATCACTGAGGCTGTACCCACTAAGTTACAGTTATAACAGTGGTTTACTGTGATCACTGAGGCTGTACCCGCTTTAAGTGATAGTTTTAAGAGTGGTTTACTGTGATCACTGAGGCTGTACCCACTAAGTTACAGTTATAACAGTGGTTTACTGTGATCACTGAGGCTGTACCCGCTTTAAGTTACAGTTTTAACAGTAGTTTGCTGTGATCACTGAGGCTGTACCCACTAAGTTACAGTTTTAACAGTGGTTTACTGTGATCACTGAGGCTGTACCCGCTAAGTTACAGTTTTAACAGTAGTTTACTGTGATCACTGAGGCTGTACCCACTAAGTTACAGTTTTAACAGTAGTTTACTGTGATCACTGAGGCTGTACCCACTAAGTTACAGTTTTAACAGTGGTTTACTGTGATCACTGAGGCTGTACCCGCTAAGTTACAGTTTTAACAGTGGTTTACTGTGATCACTGAGGGTGTACCCGCTAAGTTACAGTTATAACAGTAGTTTACTGTGATCATTGAGGCTGTACCCGCTAAGTTACAGTTTTAACAGTAGTTTACTGTGATCACTGAGGCTGTACCCACTAAGTTACAGTTTTAACAGTGGTTTACTGTGATCACTGAGGCTGTACCCACTAAGTTACAGTTATAACAGTAGTTTACTGTGATCACTGAGGCTGTACCCACTAAGTTACAGTTTTAACAGTAGTTTACTGTGATCACTGAGGCTGTACCCGCTAAGTTACAGTTTTAACAGTGGTTTACTGTGATCACTGAGGCTGTACCCGCTAAGTTACAGTTATAACAGTAGTTTACTGTGATCACTGAGGCTGTACCCGCTAAGTTACAGTTTTAACAGTGGTTTACTGTGATCACTGAGGCTGTACCCGCTAAGTTACAGTTTTAACAGTAGTTTACTGTGATCACTGAGGCTGTACCCGCTAAGTTACAGTTTTAACAGTAGTTTACTGTGATCACTGAGGCTGTACCCACTAAGTTACAGTTTTAACAGTGGTTTACTGTGATCACTGAGGCTGTACCCACTAAGTTACAGTTTTAACAGTGGTTTACTGTGATCACTGAGGCTGTACCCACTAAGTTACAGTTTTAACAGTGGTTTACTGTGATCACTGAGGCTGTACCCGCTAAGTTACAGTTTTAACAGTGGTTTACTGTGATCACTGAGGCTGTACCCGCTAAGTTACAGTTTTAACAGTAGTTTACTGTGATCACTGAGGCTGTACCCACTAAGTTACAGTTTTAACAGTGGTTTACTGTGATCACTGAGGCTGTACCCACTAAGTTACAGTTTTAACAGTGGTTTACTGTGATCACTGAGGCTGTACCCACTAAGTTACAGTTTTAACAGTGGTTTACTGTGATCACTGAGGCTGTACCCACTAAGTTACAGTTTTAACAGTAGTTTACTGTGATCACTGAGGCTGTACCCACTAAGTTACAGTTTTAACAGTGGTTTACTGTGATCACTGAGACTGTACCCGCTTTAAGTTACAGTTTTAACAGTAGTTTACTGTGATCACTGAGGCTGTACCCACTAAGTTACAGTTTTAACAGTAGTTTACTGTGATCACTGTACCCGCTGAGGCTGTACCCGCTTTAAGTTACAGTTTTAACAGTGGTTTACTGTGATCACTGAGGCTGTACCCACTAAGTTACAGTTATAACAGTGGTTTACTGTGATCACTGAGGCTGTACCCGCTAAGTTACAGTTTTAACAGTGGTTTACTGTGATCACTGAGGCTGTACCCGCTAAGTTACAGTTTTAACAGTAGTTTACTGTGATCACTGAGGCTGTACCCACTAAGTTACAGTTTTAACAGTGGTTTACTGTGATCACTGAGGCTGTACCCACTAAGTTACAGTTTTAACAGTGGTTTACTGTGATCACTGAGGCTGTACCCACTAAGTTACAGTTTTAACAGTAGTTTACTGTGATCACTGAGGCTGTACCCACTAAGTTACAGTTTTAACAGTGGTTTACTGTGATCACTGAGGCTGTACCCACTAAGTTACAGTTTTAACAGTGGTTTACTGTGATCACTGAGGCTGTACCCACTAAGTTACAGTTTTAACAGTAGTTTACTGTGATCACTGAGGCTGTACCCACTGAGTTACAGTTTTAACAGTGGTTTACTGTGATCACTGAGGCTGTACCCGCTTTAAGTTACAGTTATAACAGTAGTTTACTGTGATCACTGAGGCTGTACCCGCTTTAAGTTACAGTTTTAACAGTAGTTTACTGTGATCACTGAGGCTGTACCCACTAAGTTACAGTTTTAACAGTGGTTTACTGTGGTCACTGAGGCTGTACCCACTAAGTTACAGATTTAACAGTGGTTTACTGTGGTCACTGAGGCTGTACCCACTAAGTTACAGATTTAACAGTGGTTTACTGTGATCACTGAGGCTGTACCCACTAAGTTACAGATTTAACAGTGGTTTACTGTGATCACTGAGGCTGTACCCACTAAGTTACAGTTTTAACAGTGGTTTACTGTGATCACTGAGGCTGTACCCGCTAAGTTACAGTTTTAACAGTGGTTTACTGTGATCACTGAGGCTGTACCCGCTAAGTTACAGTTTTAACAGTGGTTTACTGTGATCACTGAGGCTGTACCCACTAAGTTACAGTTATAACAGTGGTTTACTGTGATCACTGAGGCTGTACCCACTAAGTTACAGATTTAACAGTGGTTTACTGTGATCACTGAGGCTGTACCCACTAAGTTACAGTTTTAACAGTGGTTTACTGTGATCACTGAGGCTGTACCCACTAAGTTACAGTTTTAACAGTGGTTTACTGTGATCACTGAGGCTGTACCCACCTTGAGTCATGCCTGTCAATGCAGTATTCCAATGTGCTCTGCCTACAACAAAATTTCTTGCACAGTTCAACTGAAATCAAATTAAAGTTTATTTCTCACCTGTGCCAAATACACCAGCTGTAGACCTTACAGTGAAATGCTTACTTATAGGCTCTAACCAGTAGTGCAAAAAAAGGTATAAGTTGAACAATAGGTAGGTCGTCATTGTCGGTGATTAGGCCTACCACTGTTGTGTCGTCTGCAAACTTAATGATGGTGTTGGAGTCATGCCTGGCCATGCAGTCGTGGGTGAACAGGGAGTACAGGAGGGGACTGAGCACGCACCCCTGGGGAGCTCCAGTGTTGAGGATCTGTGTGGCAGATATGTTGCTACCTACCCACACCACATGGGGGCGGCGCGCCAGGAAGTCCAGGATCCAATTCCAATTCCTCCTTTGGTCGTCTTTCCTTCCAGTTATCTGCTGCCCATGATTGGAACGAATTGCAAAAATCTCTGAAGCTGGAGACTCACATCTCCCTCACTAGCTTTAAGCACCAGCTGTCAGAGCAGGCTACAGATCACTACACCTGTACTTAGCCTATCTGTAAACAGCCCATCTTTCTACCTACCTCATCCCCATACTGGTATTTATCTATTTATTTATTTTGCTCCTTTGCACCCCAGTATCTCTACCTGCACATTCATCTTCTGCCGATCTACCATTCCAGTGTTTAATTGCTATATTGTAATTACTTCGCCACCATGGCCTATTTATTTCCTTAACTTACCTAATTTACACTCACTGTATATAGACTTTTTGTTTTCTTTTGTTCTACTGTATTATTGACTGTATGTTTTGTTTATTCCATGTGTAACTCTGTGTTGTTGTATATGTCGAATTGCTCTGCTTTATCTTGGCCAGGTCGCAGTTGGAAATGAGAACTTGTTCTCAACTAGCCTACCTGGTTAAATAAAGGTGTTCTCAACTAGCCTACCTGGTTAAATAAAGGTGTTCTCAACTAGCCTACCTGGTTAAATAAAGGTGTTCTCAACTAGCCTACCTGGTTAAATAAAGGTGTTCTCAACTGGCCTCCCTGGTTAAATAAAGGTGTTCTCAACTGGCCTACCTGGTTAAATAAAGGTGTTCTCAACTGGCCTACCTGGTTAAATAAAGGTGTTCTCAACTAGCCTACCTGGTTAAATAAAGGTGTTCTCAACTAGCCTACCTGGTTAAATAAAGGTGTTCTCAACTAGCCTACCTGGTTAAATAAAGGTGTTCTCAACTAGCCTACCTGGTTAAATAAAGGTGTTCTCAACTGGCCTACCTGGTTAAATAAAGGTGTTCTCAACTAGCCTACCTGGTTAAATAAAGGTGTTCTCAACTAGCCTACCTGGTTAAATAAAGGTGTTCTCAACTGGCCTACCTGGTTAAATAAAGATGTTCTCAACTAGCCTACCTGGTTAAATAAAGGTGTTCTCAACTAGCCTACCTGGTTAAATAAAGGTGTTCTCAACTAGCCTACCTGGTTAAATAAAGGTGTTCTCAACTGGCCTACCTGGTTAAATAAAGGTGTTCTCAACTAGCCTACCTGGTTAAATAAAGGTGTTCTCAACTAGCCTACCTGGTTAAATAAAGGTGTTCTCAACTGGCCTACCTGGTTAAATAAAGGTGTTCTCAACTAGCCTACCTGGTTAAATAAAGGTGTTCTCAACTAGCCTACCTGGTTAAATAAAGGTGTTCTCAACTGGCCTACCTGGTTAAATAAAGGTGTTCTCAACTGGCCTACCTGGTTAAATAAAGGTGTTCTCAACTGGCCTACCTGGTTAAATAAAGGTGTTCTCAACTGGCCTACCTGGTTAAATAAAGGTGTTCTCAACTGGCCTACCTGGTTAAATAAAGGTGTTCTCAACTAGCCTACCTGGTTAAATAAAGGTGTTCTCAACTAGCCTACCTGGTTAAATAAAGGTGTTCTCAACTGGCCTACCTGGTTAAATAAAGGTGTTCTCAACTGGCCTACCTGGTTAAATAAAGGTGTTCTCAACTAGCCTACCTGGTTAAATAAAGGTGTTCTCAACTAGCCTACCTGGTTAAATAAAGGTGTTCTCAACTAGCCTACCTGGTTAAATAAAGGTGTTCTCAACTGGACTACCTGGTTAAATAAAGATGTTCTCAACTAGCCTACCTGGTTAAATAAAGGTGTTCTCAACTAGCCTACCTGGTTAAATAAAGGTGTTCTCAACTAGCCTACCTGGTTAAATAAAGGTGTTCTCAACTGGCCTACTAAAGGTGTTCTGGTTAAATAAAGGTGTTCTCAACTGGCCTACCTGGTTAAATAAAGGTGTTCTCAACTAGCCTACCTGGTTAAATAAAGGTGTTCTCAACTGGCCTACCTGGTTAAATAAAGGTGTTCTCAACTAGCCTACCTGGTTAAATAAAGGTGTTCTCAACTAGCCTACCTGGTTAAATAAAGGTGTTCTCAACTAGCCTACCCTGGTTAAATAAAGGTGTTCTCAACTAGCCTACCTGGTTAAATAAAGGTGTTCTCAACTAGCCTACCTGGTTAAATAAAGGTGTTCTCAACTAGCCTATCTGGTTAAATAAAGGTGTTCTCAACTAGCCTACCTGGTTAAATAAAGGTGTTCTCAACTGGCCTACCTGGTTAAATAAAGGTGTTCTCAACTAGCCTACCTGGTTAAATAAAGGTGTTCTCAACTGGCCTACCTGGTTAAATAAAGATGTTCTCAACTAGCCTACCTGGTTAAATAAAGGTGTTCTAAACTAGCCTACCTGGTTAAATAAAGGTGTTCTCAACTAGCCTACCCTGGTTAAATAAAGGTGTTCTCAACTAGCCTACCTGGTTAAATAAAGGTGTTCTCAACTAGCCTACCTGGTTAAATAAAGGTGTTCTCAACTAGCCTATCTGGTTAAATAAAGGTGTTCTCAACTAGCCTACCTGGTTAAATAAAGGTGTTCTCAACTGGCCTCCTGGTTAAATAAAGGTGTTCTCAACTGGCCTACCTGGTTAAATAAATGTGTTCTCAACTGGCCTACCTGGTTAAATAAAGGTGTTCTCAACTAGCCTACCTGGTTAAATAAAGGTGTTCTCAACTAGCCTACCCTGGTTAAATAAAGGTGTTCTCAACTAGCCTACCTGGTTAAATAAAGGTGTTCTCAACTAGCCTACCTGGTTAAATAAAGGTGTTCTCAACTAGCCTACCTGGTTAAATAAAGGTGTTCTCAACTAGCCTACCTGGTTAAATAAAGGTGTTCTCAACTAGCCTACCTGGTTAAATAAAGGTGTTCTCAACTAGCCTACCTGGTTAAATAAAGGTGTTCTCAACTGGCCTACCTGGTTAAATAAAGGTGTTCTCAACTAGCCTACCTGGTTAAATAAAGGTGTTCTCAACTAGCCTACCTGGTTAAATAAAGGTGTTCTCAACTAGCCTACCTGGTTAAATAAAGGTGTTCTCAACTAGCCTACCTGGTTAAATAAAGGTGTTCTCAACTATCCTACCTGGTTAAATAAAGGTGTTCTCAACTAGCCTACCTGGTTAAATAAAGGTGTTCTCAACTAGCCTACCTGGTTAAATAAAGGTGTTCTCAACTAGCCTACCTGGTTAAATAAAGGTGTTCTCAACTAGCCTACCTGGTTAAATAAAGGTGTTCTCAACTAGCCTACCTGGTTAAATAAAGGTGTTCTCAACTAGCCTACCTGGTTAAATAAAGGTGTTCTCAACTAGCCTACCTGGTTAAATAAAGGTGTTCTCAACTAGCCTACCTGGTTAAATAAAGGTGTTCTCAACTGGCCTACCTGGTTAAATAAAGGTATTCTCAACTACCCTACCTGGTTAAATAAAGGTGTTCTCAACTACCCTACCTGGTTAAATAAAGGTGTTCTCAACTACCCTACCTGGTTAAATAAAGGTGTTCTCAACTAGCCTACCTGGTTAAATAAAGGTGTTCTCAACTGGCCTACCTGGTTAAATAAAGGTGTTCTCAACTAGCCTACCTGGTTAAATAAAGGTGTTCTCAACTAGCCTACCTGGTTAAATAAAGGTGTTCTCACCTAGCCTACCTGGTTAAATAAAGGTGTTCTCAACTAGCCTACCTGGTTAAATAAAGGTGTTCTCAACTAGCCTACCTGTGATTGATTTAATTGGTTCTATACTATAAAACATGACTATGACATCACACTGTGATTGATTTAATTGGTTCTATAGTATAAAACATGACTATGACATCACACTGTGACTGATTTAATTGGTTCTAGAGTATAAAACATGACTATGACATCACACTGTGATTGATTTAATTGGTTCTATAGTATAAAACATGACTATGACATCACACTGTGATTGATTTAATTGGTTCTATAGTATAAAACATGACTATGACATCACACTGTGATTGATTTAATTGGTTCTATAGTATAAAACATGACTATGACATCACACTGTGATTGATTTAATTGGTTCTATAGTATAAAACATGACTATGACATCACACTGTGATTGGTTCTAGAGTATAAAACATGACTGTGACATCACACTGTGATTGATTTAATTGGTTCTAGAGTATAAAACATGACTATGACATCACACTGTGATTGATTTAATTGGTTCTAGAGTATAAAACATGACTATGACATCACACTGTGATTGATTTAATTGGTTCTAGAGTATAAAACATGACTATGACATCACACTGTGATTGATTTAATTGGTTCTAGAGTATAAAACATGACTATGACATCACACTGTGATTGATTTAATTGGTTCTAGAGTATAAAACATGACTATGACATCACACTGTGATTGATTTAATTGGTTCTATAGTATAAAACATGACTATGACATCACACTGTGATTGATTTAATTGGTTCTATAAAGGTTTCCACCAGACGTGATAATTGGCGTTGAGGCCAAAGAGTTCAACCTTGGTTTCACCAGACCAGATAATCTTCTTTCTCATGGTCTGAGGGTCCTTTAGGGCAAACCCCAAGCAGGCTATCACGTGCCTTTTACTGAGGAGTGGCTTCTGTCTGGCCACTCTACCATAAAGCCCTGATTGGTGGAGGGCTGCAGAGATGGTTGTCCTTCTGCAAGGTTCTCCCGTCTCCACAGAGGAACTCTGGAGCTCTGTCAGAGTGACCATTGTTCTTCGTCACCTCTTTGACCAAGGCCCTTCTCCCCAATTGCTCGGTTTGGCCAGACGTCCAGCTCTAGGAAGAGTCTTGGTGGTTCCAAACTTCTTCCATTCAAGAATGATGGAGGCCACTGTGTTCTTGGGGTCCTTCAATGCTACAGAAATGTTTTGGTGCCCTTCCCCAGATCTGTGCCTCGACACAATCCTGTCTCAGAGCTATATGGACAATTCCTTTGACCTCATGGCTTGGTTTTTGCTCTGATATGCACTGTCAAGTGTGGGACCTTTTTTAGACAGGTGTGTGCCTTTCCAAATCATGTCCAATCAATTTAATTCACCTCCAATCAAGTTGTAGAAACATCTCATGGATGATCAATGGAAACAGGATGCACCTGAGCTCAATTTGAAGTCTCATAGCAAAGGGTCTGAATAATATGTAAATAAGGTATTTCTGTTTTTATTTTTATTTGCAAGAATGTCTAAAAACCTGTTTTCTCTTTGTCATTATGGGGTATTGTGTGTAGATTGATAAGCAAAAATAGAATAAGGCTGTAATGTAACAAAATGTGGAAATGGGGAAGGGGTCTGAATACTTTCTGAATGCACTGTCTACTGTTTCTGTTCTATGTGTATACAGATGTGTCATATGTTCATGTTTCCCGTGTGTGTGTGTGTGTGTGTGTGTGTGTGTGTGTGTGTGTGTGTGTGTGTGTGTGTGTGTGTGTGTGTGTGTGTGTGTGTGTGTGTGTGTGTGTGTGTGTGTGTGTGTGTGTGTGTGTGTGCAGAGTGTCCGGTGGACCTGTTCTTTGTGCTGGACACGTCTGAGAGTGTTGCTCTGAGGGCCAAACCTCCCAACTTCTACATCGACCAGATCAAGAGCTTTACTGAACGCTTCATCATGGAGCTCAAGGAGATGTAAGATACACACACACACACACACACACACACACACACACACACACACACACACACACACACACACACACACACACACACACACACACACACACACACACACACACACACAGGAATGCTTCCTCATGGAGCTCAAAGAGATTAAAGACACACACCCACACACACACACACACACACACACACACACAGGATGTAACACACACCCTGGCTGTCCATTACAGAACAGTACTTTATGGTTGTCTCATGTCTGTGCTGCTTAAGGCCCAGGTTCCCCTCACATGGTAATAGTTCAGCTAGTCAGTGTTGTTGATGTGGTAATGTGAAAGCTCTTAGTCAAGTCATCAGTTCACCAGAATAAGACCCTAGATAGTTATTGGAAGGGAGCATGAAGATCTCCGTGCCTTTTCCTCACCCTGGGAAGTTCATCATCACTTATTTCATCTGTAGCCTTTAAAAAAAATGTTTTCCCGAGTCGTAGTGTGAGGACCACACACACCATATCATCTCATGACTCCAAGTTTACTTCCATTTGACGGTTACTGTACCGCACAAAAATATAAACGAAACATGTTTCATGAGAGGAAATAAAAAATCCCATAAATGTTCCATACGCAACAAAAAAACTGTGTTTCTCTCGAACCCACTCACTGACATCTGACTTTCTGAATCCGTTATACTCCATCTGTCTGTGTCCCCTCATCTATCAGCCCACAGACTGAATCCGTTATACTCCATCTGTCTGTGTCCCCTCATCTATCAGCCCACAGACTGAATCCGTTATACTCCATCTGTCTGTGTCCCCTCATCTATCAGCCCACAGACTGAATCCGTTATACTCCATCTGTCTATGTCCCCTCATCTATCAGCCCACAGACTGAATCCGTTATACTCCATCTATCTGTGTCCCCTCATCTATCAGCCCACAGAGTGATGTTCATCTGACACCCTTATTGATAATATTTTTACCAATTCTTTGAGTAATGTGGCTAATGCAGGTAGGCATTTCTGACCACTTTCCAACCTTCCACTTCTCTTTGGCAGCTGGAAATCAACAGATGGGAATGATTAGTAGCATTAAATGTAGAATATCTAACTATAGTAATTGTGAGCGCTTTAAAATGTTGATTGGGGATATTTCATGGGAACATGTTTATAATCAGGCTGATGTAGAGCCTGCTTACCAGACTTTTCCTCACATCTTTCAATTGTGTATTTCACCATTATTTTCCCTACGTTAAACCACGTAGGAGAGCAGCAGAAGGTTCAGGAAACATTGGTTTTACAACCGGTCTCAAAAAATACTCAGTTTAAAAGTTGTATACAATGTTTCTCACAAATCCCTCTCCACTGAATTCTGCCAATTACAAAAAGTATAAGAACAAATTTACTCGCTTACGTCGGATATCCCCCAAAAATATATTTTACTAACTAATCTCATCTCTATGTATCTCATCTCTATGTATCTCATCTCTATATATCTCATCTCTATGTATCTCATCTCTATGTATCTCATCTCTATATATCTCATCTCTATGTATCTCATCTCTATGTATCTCATCTCTATATATCTCATCTCTATGTATATCTCTATCTCTATGTATCTCATCTCTATGTATCTCATCTATCATCTCTATGTATCTCATCTCTATGTATCTCATCTCTATGTATCTCATCTCTATGTATCTCATCTCTATGTATCTCTATCTCATCTCTATGTATCTCATCTACAACCTCCTCAATGTATCTCATCTTTTTCTAGAATGTATGCACACATGACTGTAACGCTTTGGATAAAATATTACTTATTGCATTTATTATGTTTTGATGATTATACATATAATTGGTTATATAGTCATGTTTATGACAGAGAACAATGTGTTTCTGCAAATGGCTGTGCATCTACCAGGGATGTCCTGTGGTGACACAGGGTTCAATACCAGGCTAGTTGTTATAGTGGAGGGTTAGTGGTGAGGGTTTAACCAGGCTAGTTTATATAGTGGAGGGTTAGAATTAGTGGTGAGGGTTTAACCAGGCTAGTTTATATAGTGGAGGGTTAGAATTAGTGGTGAGGGTTTAACCAGGCTAGTTTATATAGTGGAGGGTTAGAATTAGTGGTGAGGGTTTAACCAGGCTAGTTTATATAGTGGAGGGTTAGAATTAGTGGTGAGGGTTTAACCAGTCTAGTTTTTATAGTGGAGGGTGAGGGTTAGTGGTGAGGGTTTAACCAGGCTAGTTTTTATAGTGGAGGGTTAGAATTAGTGGTGAGGGTTTAACCAGTCTAGTTTTTATAGTGGAGGGTGAGGGTTAGTGGTGAGGGTTTAACCAGGCTAGTTTTTATAGTGGAGGGTTAGTGGTGAGGGTTTAACCAGTCTAGTTTATATAGTGGAGGGTTAGAATTAGTGGTGAGGGTTTAACCAGTCTAGTTTTTATAGTGGAGGGTAAGGATTAGGGGTGAGGGTTTAACCAGTCTAGTTTTTATAGTGGAGGGTTAGTGGTGAGGGTTTAACCAGTCTAGTTTATATAGTGGAGGGTTAGTGGTGAGGGTTTAACCAGTCTAGTTTTTATAGTGGAGGGTTAGAATTAGTGGTGAGGGTTTAACCAGTCTAGTTTTTATAGTGGAGGGTTAGTGGTGAGGGTTTAACCAGTCTAGTTTTTATAGTGGAGGGTTAGTGGTGAGGGTTTAACCAGTCTAGTTTTTATAGTGGAGGGTTTTAGTGGTGAGGGTTTAACCAGTCTAGTTTTTATAGTGGAGGGTTAGTGGTGAGGGTTTAACCAGTCTAGTTTTTATAGTGGAGGGTTAGTGGTGAGGGTTTAACCAGTCTAGTTTATATAGTGGAGGGTTAGTGGTGAGGGTTTAACCAGTCTAGTTTTTATAGTGGAGGGTTAGAATTAGTGGTGAGGGTTTAACCAGTCTAGTTTTTATAGTGGAGGGTTAGGATTAGTGGTGAGGGTTTAACCAGTCTAGTTTTTATAGTGGAGGGTTTGTGGTGAGGGTTTTACCAGTCTAGTTTTTATAGTGGAGGGTTAGAATTGGTGGTGAGGGTTTGACCAGTCTAGTTTTTATAGCGGAGGGTTCGGATTAGTGGTGAGGGTTTAACCAGTCTAGTTTTTATAGTGGAGGGTAAGGATTAGTGGTGAGGGTTTAACCAGTCTAGTTTTTATAGTGGAGGGTTAGAATTAGTGGTGAGGGTTTAACCAGTCTAGTTTTTATAGTGGAGGGTTAGAATTAGTGGTGAGGGTTTAACCAGTCTAGTTTTTATAGTGGAGGGTTAGGGTTAGTGGTGAGGGTTTAACCAGGCTAGTTTTTATAGTGGAGGGTTAGAATTAGTGGTGAGGGTTTAACCAGTCTAGTTTTTATAGTGGAGGGTTAGAATTGGTGGTGAGGGTTTGACCAGTCTAGTTTTTATAGTGGAGGGTTAGGATTAGTGGTGAGGGTTTAACCAGTCTAGTTTTTATAGTGGAGGGTTAGGATTAGTGGTGAGGGTTTAACCAGTCTAGTTTTTATAGTGGAGGGTTAGAATTAGTGGTGAGGGTTTAACCAGTCTAGTTTTTATAGTGGAGGGTTAGAATTAGTGGTGAGGGTTTAACCAGTCTAGTTTTTATAGTGGAGGGTTAGGGTTAGTGGTTGGTTGTAAAGTTGTGTTTATGCAAATGGCTGTAAAGCTACCAGGATATCCTGCTGCTGGGTCTTCTACTGCACTTCCCATTCTCATTGCTGATGACACCCATTAGATTTTATCACAGAATCATTTTGATTCACTAATTAATGAAACCAACTCGGGCATGGCCACATTTTCTGAATGTTTACAGATAAACACATGATCTTTAAATGTTTTATTTACGTTTAAAGTTTAAGTTTATTTCATTCTCTAGTAATATGAAATATTGTTGTAAAAACAAAAAGACAATCTCATTTGGTGGGACTGAAATAGGAACAGGCCACACCCACTAGATTCCTCTGAGTTTTAATTGATGAAAAGTTATCCTGGAAAGGTCATAATCAATTTGTCTGTAGGTGATTAAATCTGTTGGTATCATCAGACAGATTAGTGCTTCCATAACTCTATACTAGAGATTAATTTACCCATATCTCGTTCACTGTAATATTGTTTGGGCCAGAATATATGCCTCCTACCTACACAAAATACTCATCATACAAAATACATTTGGAATGCTTAATAAAGGTCAAATAAAAATAGCCACCTCCTCTTGTTACCTGGCTCCATCTGCACCTTTGTTTAAGAAACTCAATATCTTGTCTATTAATAAACATTAATGTACGCCAACTATGCACTTTCATCAATACTCATACCTCCCAGACAATTTACCTAAACCCCTCAATGGATTCTACCAGGTCCCAGTTTACCTAAACCCTTCAATGGATTCTACCAGGTCCCAGTTTACCTAAACCCTTCAATGGATTCTACCAGGTCCCAGACAGTTTACCTAAACCCTTCAATGGATTCTACCAGGTCCCAGACAGTTTACCTAAACCCTTCAATGGATTCTACCAGGTCCCAGACAGTTTACCTAAACCCTTCAATGGATTCTACCAGGTCCCAGACAGTTTACCTAAACCCTTCAATGGATTCTTCCAGGTCCCAGTTTACCTAAACCCTTCAATGGATTCTACCAGGTCCCAGTTTACCTAAACCCTTCAATGGATTCTTCCAGGTCCCAGACAGTTTACCTAAACCCTTCAATGGATTCTACCAGGTCCCAGTTTACCTAAACCCTTCAATGGATTCTTCCAGGTCCCAGACAGTTTACCTAAACCCTTCAATGGATTCTTCCAGGTCCCAGACAGTTTACCTAAACCCTTCAATGGATTCTACCAGGTCCCAGTTTACCTAAACCCTTCAATGGATTCTACCAGGTCCCAGTTTACCTAAACCCTTCAATGGATTCTACCAGGTCCCAGTTTACCTAAACCCTTCAATGGATTCTACCAGGTCCCAGACAGTTTACCTAAACCCTTCAATGGATTCTACCAGGTCCCAGTTTACCTAAACCCTTCAATGGATTCTACCAGGTCCCAGTTTACCTAAACCCTTCAATGGATTCTACCAGGTCCCAGTTTACCTAAACCCTTCAATGGATTCTACCAGGTCCCAGTTTACCTAAACCCTTCAATGGATTCTACCAGGTCCCAGACAGTTTACCTAAACCCTTCAATGGATTCTACCAGGTCCCAGTTTACCTAAACCCTTCAATGGATTCTACCAGGTCCCAGACAGTTTACCTAAACCCTTCAATGGATTCTACCAGGTCCCAGACAGTTTACCTAAACCCTTCAATGGATTCTACCAGGTCCCAGTTTACCTAAACCCTTCAATGGATTCTTCCAGGTCCCAGTTTACCTAAACCCTTCAATGGATTCTACCAGGTCCCAGTTTACCTAAACCCTTCAATGGATTCTACCAGGTCCCAGTTTACCTAAACCCTTCAATGGATTCTTCCAGGTCCCAGACAGTTTACCTAAACCCTTCAATGGATTCTACCAGGTCCCAGTTTACCTTAACCCTTCAATGGATTCTTCCAGGTCCCAGTTTACCTTAACCCTTCAATGGATTCTTCCAGGTCCCAGACAGTTTACCTAAACCCTTCAATGAATTCTACCAGGTCCCAGACAGTTTACCTAAACCCTTCAATGGATTCTACCAGGTCCCAGACAGTTTACCTAAACCCTTCAATGAATTCTACCAGGTCCCAGACAGTTTACCTAAACCCTTCAATGAATTCTACCAGGTCCCAGACAGTTTACCTAAACCCTTCAATGGATTCTACCAGGTCCCAGTCTACCTAAACCCTTCAGTGGATTCTACCAGGTCCCAGACAGTTTACCTAAACCCTTCAGTGGATTCTACCAGGTCCCAGACAGTTTACCTAAACCCTTCAATGGATTCTACCAGGTCCCAGTTTACCTAAACCCTTCAATGGATTCTACCAGGTCCCAGACAGTTTACCTAAACCCTTCAATGGATTCTACCAGGTCCCAGTTTACCTAAACCCTTCAATGGATTCTACCAGGTCCCAGACAGTTTACCTAAACCCTTCAATGGATTCTACCAGGTCCCAGTTTACCTAAACCCTTCAATGGATTCTACCAGGTCCCAGACAGTTTACCTAAACCCTTCAATGGATTCTACCAGGTCCCAGACAGTTTACCTAAACCCTTCAATGGATTCTTCCAGGTCCCAGACAGTTTACCTAAACCCTTCAATGGATTCTACCAGGTCCCAGTTTACCTAAACCCTTCAATGGATTCTACCAGGTCCCAGTTTACCTAAACCCTTCAATGGATTCTTCCAGGTCCCAGTTTACCTAAACCCTTCAATGGATTCTACCAGGTCCCAGTTTACCTAAACCCTTCAATGGATTCTACCAGGTCCCAGTTTACCTAAACCCTTCAATGGATTCTTCCAGGTCCCAGACAGTTTACCTAAACCCTTCAATGGATTCTTCCAGGTCCCAGTTTACCTAAACCCTTCAATGGATTCTACCAGGTCCCAGTTTACCTAAACCCTTCAATGGATTCTTCCAGGTCCCAGACAGTTTACCTAAACCCTACAATGGATTCTACCAGGTCCCAGACAGTTTACCTAAACCCTTCAATGGATTCTACCAGGTCCCAGTTTACCTAAACCCTTCAATGGATTCTTCCAGGTCCCAGTTTACCTAAACCCTTCAATGGATTCTACCAGGTCCCAGACAGTTTACCTAAACCCTTCAATGGATTCTACCAGGTCCCAGACAGTTTACCTAAACCCTACAATGGATTCTACCAGGTCCCAGACAGTTTACCTAAACCCTTCAATGGATTCTACCAGGTCCCAGTTTACCTTAACCCTTCAATGGATTCTTCCAGGTCCCAGACAGTTTACCTAAACCCTTCAATGGATTCTACCAGGTCCCAGTTTACCTAAACCCTTCAATGGATTCTACCAGGTCCCAGACAGTTTACCTAAACCCTTCAATGGATTCTACCAGGTCCCAGTTTACCTAAACCCTTCAATGGATTCTACCAGGTCCCAGACAGTTTACCTAAACCCTTCAATGGATTCTACCAGGTCCCAGTTTACCTAAACCCTTCAATGGATTCTACCAGGTCCCAGTTCACCTAAACCCTTCAATGGATTCTACCAGGTCCCAGTTCACCTAAACCCTTCAATGGATTCTACCAGGTCCCAGTTTACCTAAACCCTTCAATGGATTCTACCAGGTCCCAGTTCACCTAAACCCTTCAATGGATTCTACCAGGTCCCAGACAGTTTACCTAAACCCTTCAATGGATTCTACCAGGTCCCAGTTCACCTAAACCCTTCAATGGATTCTACCAGGTCCCAGTTTACCTAAACCCTTCAATGGATTCTACCAGGTCCCAGTTTACCTAAACCCTTCAATGGATTCTACCAGGTCCCAGTTTACCTAAACCCTTCAATGGATTCTTCCAGGTCCCAGACAGTTTACCTAAACCCTTCAATGGATTCTACCAGGTCCCAGTTTACCTAAACCCTTCAATGGATTCTACCAGGTCCCAGTTTACCTAAACCCTTCAATGGATTCTACCAGGTCCCAGTTTACCTAAACCCTTCAATGGATTCTACCAGGTCCCAGACAGTTTACCTAAACCCTTCAATGGATTCTTCCAGGTCCCAGACAGTTTACCTAAACCCTTCAATGGATTCTACCAGGTCCCAGTTTACCTAAACCCTTCAATGGATTCTACCAGGTCCCAGACAGTTTACCTAAACCCTTCAATGGATTCTACCAGGTCCCAGACAGTTTACCTAAACCCTTCAATGGATTCTACCAGGTCCCAGTTTACCTAAACCCTTCAATGGATTCTACCAGGTCCCAGACAGTTTACCTAAACCCTTCAATGGATTCTATCAGGTCCCAGTTTACCTAAACCCTTCAATGGATTCTACCAGGTCCCAGTTTACCTAAACCCTTCAATGGATTCTACCAGGTCCCAGTTTACCTAAACCCCTCAATGGATTCTTCAGGTCCCAGACAGTTTACCTAAACCCCTCAATGGATTCTTCCAGGTCCCAGACAGTTTACCTAAACCCTTCAATGGATTCTACCAGGTCCCAGTTTACCTAAACCCTTCAATGGATTCTTCCAGGTCCCAGACAGTTTACCTAAACCCTTCAATGGATTCTACCAGGTCCCAGACAGTTTACCTAAACCCTTCAATGGATTCTACCAGGTCCCAGACAGTTTACCTAAACCCTTCAATGGATTCTACCAGGTCCCAGTTTACCTAAACCCTTCAATGGATTCTACCAGGTCCCAGACAGTTTACCTAAACCCTTCAATGGATTCTTCCAGGTCCCAGACAGTTTACCTAAACCCTTCAATGGATTCTTCCAGGTCCCAGACAGTTTACCTAAACCCTTCAATGGATTCTACCAGGTCCCAGACAGTTTACCTAAACCCTTCAATGGATTCTTCCAGGTCCCAGACAGTTTACCTAAACCCTTCAATGGATTCTACCAGGTCCCAGTTTACCTAAACCCTTCAATGGATTCTACCAGGTCCCAGACAGTTTACCTAAACCCTTCAATGGATTCTACCAGGTCCCAGACAGTTTACCTAAACCCTTCAATGGATTCTACCAGGTCCCAGACAGTTTACCTAAACCCTTCAATGGATTCTACCAGGTCCCAGTTTTACCTAAACCCTTCAATGGATTCTACCAGGTCCCAGACAGTTTACCTAAACCCTTCAATGGATTCTACCAGGTCCCAGTTTACCTAAACCCTTCAATGGATTCTACCAGGTCCCAGACAGTTTACCTAAACCCTTCAATGGATTCTACCAGGTCCCAGACAGTTTACCTAAACCCTTCAATGGATTCTACCAGGTCCCAGACAGTTTACCTAAACCCTTCAATGGATTCTACCAGGTCCCAGTTTACCTAAACCCTTCAATGGATTCTACCAGGTCCCAGTTTACCTAAACCCTTCAATGGATTCTACCAGGTCCCAGTTTACCTAAACCCTTCAATGGATTCTACCAGGTCCCAGTTTACCTAAACCCTTCAATGGATTCTACCAGGTCCCAGTTTACCTAAACCCTTCAATGGATTCTACCAGGTCCCAGACAGTTTACCTAAACCCTTCAATGGATTCTACCAGGTCCCAGACAGTTTACCTAAACCCTTCAATGGATTCTACCAGGTCCCAGTTTACCTAAACCCTTCAATGGATTCTACCAGGTCCCAGACAGTTTACCTAAACCCTTCAATGGATTCTACCAGGTCCCAGTTTACCTAAACCCTTCAATGGATTCTTCCAGGTCCCAGACAGTTTACCTAAACCCTTCAATGGATTCTACCAGGTCCCAGTTCACCTAAACCCTTCAATGGATTCTACCAGGTCCCAGTTTACCTAAACCCTTCAATGGATTCTACCAGGTCCCAGTTTACCTAAACCCTTCAATGGATTCTTCCAGGTCCCAGACAGTTTACCTAAACCCTCAATGGATTCTTCCAGGTCCCAGACAGTTTACCTAAACCCTTCAATGGATTCTACCAGGTCCCAGTTTACCTAAACCCTTCAATGGATTCTACCAGGTCCCAGACAGTTTACCTAAACCCTTCAATGGATTCTACCAGGTCCCAGACAGTTTACCTAAACCCTCAATGGATTCTACCAGGTCCCAGTTTACCTAAACCCTTCAATGGATTCTACCAGGTCCCAGACAGTTTACCTAAACCCTTCAATGGATTCTACCAGGTCCCAGTTTACCTAAACCCTTCAATGGATTCTACCAGGTCCCAGTTTACCTAAACCCTTCAATGGATTCTACCAGGTCCCAGTTTACCTAAACCCTTCAATGGATTCTACCAGGTCCCAGACAGTTTACCTAAACCCTTCAATGGATTCTTCAGGTCCCAGACAGTTCACCTAAACCCTTCAATGGATTCTACCAGGTCCCAGACAGTTTACCTAAACCCTCAATGGATTCTTCCAGGTCCCAGACAGTTTACCTAAACCCTTCAATGGATTCTACCAGGTCCCAGACAGTTTACCTAAACCCTTCAATGGATTCTACCAGGTCCCAGACAGTTTACCTAAACCCTTCAATGGATTCTACCAGGTCCCAGTTTACCTAAACCCTTCAATGGATTCTACCAGGTCCCAGACAGTTTACCTAAACCCTCAATGGATTCTTCCAGGTCCCAGACAGTTTACCTAAACCCTTCAATGGATTCTTCCAGGTCCCAGACAGTTTACCTAAACCCTTCAATGGATTCTACCAGGTCCAGACAGTTTACCTAAACCCTTCAATGGATTCTACCAGGTCCCAGACAGTTTACCTAAACCCTTCAATGGATTCTTCAGGTCCCAGACAGTTCACCTAAACCCTTCAATGGATTCTTCCAGGTCCCAGACAGTTTACCTAAACCCTTCAATGGATTCTACCAGGTCACAGACAGTTTACCTAAACCCTTCAATGGATTCTACCAGGTCCCAGTTTACCTAAACCCTTCAATGGATTCTACCAGGTCCCAGACAGTTTACCTAAACCCTTCAATGGATTCTTCCAGGTCCCAGACAGTTTACCTAAACCCCTCAATGGATTCTACCAGGTCCCAGACAGTTTACCTAAACCCTTCAATGGATTCTTCCAGGTCCCAGACAGTTTACCTAAACCCTTCAATGGATTCTACCAGGTCCCAGTTTACCTAAACCCTTCAATGGATTCTACCAGGTCCCAGACAGTTTACCTAAACCCTTCAATGGATTCTACCAGGTCCCAGACAGTTTACCTAAACCCTTCAATGGATTCTACCAGGTCCCAGACAGTTTACCTAAACCCTACAATGGATTCTACCAGGTCCCAGACAGTTTACCTAAACCCTTCAATGGATTCTACCAGGTCCCAGTTTACCTAAACCCTTCAATGGATTCTACCAGGTCCCAGACAGTTTACCTAAACCCTTCAATGGATTCTACCAGGTCCCAGACAGTTTACCTAAACCCTTCAATGGATTCTACCAGGTCCCAGTTTACCTAAACCCTCAATGGATTCTTCCAGGTCCCAGACAGTTTACCTAAACCCTCAATGGATTCTTCCAGGTCCCAGTTTACCTAAACCCTTCAATGGATTCTTCCAGGTCCCAGTTTACCTAAACCCTTCAATGGATTCTACCAGGTCCCAGACAGTTTACCTAAACCCTCAATGGATTCTTCCAGGTCCCAGTTTACCTAAACCCTTCAATGGATTCTTCCAGGTCCCAGACAGTTTACCTAAACCCTTCAATGGATTCTACCAGGTCCCAGTTTACCTAAACCCTTCAATGGATTCTACCAGGTCCCAGTTTACCTAAACCCTTCAATGGATTCTTCCAGGTCCCAGACAGTTTACCTAAACCCTCAATGGATTCTTCCAGGTCCCAGACAGTTTACCTAAACCCTTCAATGGATTCTACCAGGTCCCAGTTTACCTAAACCCTTCAATGGATTCTACCAGGTCCCAGTTCACCTAAACCCTTCAATGGATTCTACCAGGTCCCAGACAGTTTACCTAAACCCTTCAATGGATTCTACCAGGTCCCAGACAGTTTACCTAAACCCTTCAATGGATTCTACCAGGTCCCAGACAGTTTACCTAAACCCTTCAATGGATTCTTCCAGGTCCCAGACAGTTTACCTAAACCCTTCAATGGATTCTACCAGGTCCCAGACAGTTTACCTAAACCCTTCAATGGATTCTACCAGGTCCCAGTTTACCTAAACCCTTCAATGGATTCTACCAGGTCCCAGTTTACCTAAACCCTTCAATGGATTCTACCAGGTCCCAGACAGTTTACCTAAACCCTTCAATGGATTCTACCAGGTCCCAGACAGTTTACCTAAACCCTTCAATGGATTCTACCAGGTCCCAGTTTACCTAAACCCTTCAATGGATTCTACCAGGTCCCAGTTTACCTAAACCCTTCAATGGATTCTACCAGGTCCCAGTTTACCTAAACCCTTCAATGGATTCTTCCAGGTCCCAGACAGTTTACCTAAACCCTTCAATGGATTCTACCAGGTCCCAGTTTACCTAAACCCTTCAATGGATTCTACCAGGTCCCAGACAGTTTACCTAAACCCTTCAATGGATTCTACCAGGTCCCAGTTTACCTAAACCCTTCAATGGATTCTACCAGGTCCCAGACAGTTTACCTAAACCCTTCAATGGATTCTTCCAGGTCCCAGACAGTTTACCTAAACCCTTCAATGGATTCTACCAGGTCCCAGTTTACCTAAACCCTTCAATGGATTCTACCAGGTCCCAGTTTACCTAAACCCTTCAATGGATTCTACCAGGTCCCAGACAGTTTACCTAAACCCTTCAATGGATTCTACCAGGTCCCAGTTTACCTAAACCCTTCAATGGATTCTACCAGGTCCCAGACAGTTTACCTAAACCCTTCAATGGATTCTACCAGGTCCCAGACAGTTTACCTAAACCCTTCAATGGATTCTACCAGGTCCCAGACAGTTTATCTAAACCCTTCAATGGATTCTACCAGGTCCCAGACAGTTTACCTAAACCCTTCAATGGATTCTACCAGGTCCCAGACAGTTTACCTAAACCCTTCAATGGATTCTCCCAGGTCCCAGTTTACCTAAACCCTTCAGTGGATTCTACCAGGTCCCAGTCTACCTAAACCCTTCAATGGATTCTACCAGGTCCCAGTTTACCTAAACCCTTCAATGGATTCTACCAGGTCCCAGACAGTTTACCTAAACCCTTCAATGGATTCTACCAGGTCCCAGACAGTTTACCTAAACCCTTCAATGGATTCTACCAGGTCCCAGACAGTTTACCTAAACCCTTCAATGGATTCTACCAGGTCCCAGTTTACCTAAACCCTTCAATGGATTCTACCAGGTCCCAGACAGTTTACCTAAACCCTTCAATGGATTCTACCAGGTCCCAGTTTACCTAAACCCTTCAATGGATTCTACCAGGTCCCAGACAGTTTACCTAAACCCTTCAATGGATTCTACCAGGTCCCAGACAGTTTACCTAAACCCTTCAATGGATTCTACCAGGTCCCAGACAGTTTACCTAAACCCTTCAATGGATTCTACCAGGTCCCAGACAGTTTACCTAAACCCTTCAATGGATTCTACCAGGTCCCAGACAGTTTACCTAAACCCTTCAATGGATTCTACCAGGTCCCAGTTTACCTAAACCCTTCAATGGATTCTTCCAGGTCCCAGTTTACCTAAACCCTTCAATGGATTCTCCCAGGTCCCAGTTTACCTAAACCCTTCAATGGATTCTTCCAGGTTAATTCTGAAGACACTGTAATAACCTTCACCCTCTCCACTGCCACACCTCACATATTCAATTCTCTATCAGATACAGAGGTACCATTCTTATCTTCACATTACCAAAACATCATCATCCCTCAATAACTTCAAGAGAACACTGGAGGTCAGCCTGATGAACCAAACTACTCAGTAATCTCCATGGAGACTGGAGGTCAGCCTGATGAACCAAACTACTCAGTAATCTCTTCCATGAAGACTGGAGGTCAGCCTGATGAACCAAACTACTCAGTAATCTCCTCCATGAAGACTGGGGGTCAGCCTGATGAACCAAACTACTCAGTAATCTCCATGGAGACTGGAGGTCAGCCTGATGAACCAAACTACTCAGTAATCTCCATGGAGACTGGAGGTCAGCCTGATGAACCAAACTACACAGTAATCTCCATGACGACTGGAGGTCAGCCTGATGAACTAAACTACTCAGTAATCTCCATGAAGACTGGGGGTCAGCATGATGAACCAAACTACTCAGTAATCTCCATGGAGACTGGAGGTCAGCCTGATGAACCAAACTACACAGTAATCTCCATGACGACTGGAGGTCAGCCTGATGAACTAAACTACTCAGTAATCTCCATGGAGACTGGAGGTCAGCCTGATGAACCATGGAGACTGGAGGTCAGCCTGATGAACCATGACGACTGGAGGTCAGCCTGATGAACTAAACTACTCAGTAATCTCCATGGAGACTGGAGGTCAGCCTGATGAACCATGGAGACTGGAGGTCAGCCTGATGAACCAAACTACTCAGTACAAAGCTGTCCTCAAGGCAAATGGTGGTTACTTTAAAGAATATAAAATATATTCTGATGTGTTTAACACTACTTTGGTTACTTCATGATTCCATATTTGTTGTGCCATGGTTTCAATATTATTCTTCAATGTAGAAAATAGTTTTAAAAAGAAAAACCGTGGAATGAGTATGTGTGTCCAAGCTTTTGACTGGTACTGTACATTAGTGGTGTGTTTTTCATATCAGCCCTTTTCACTTATTGTCTT
This sequence comes from Oncorhynchus keta, assembly GCF_023373465.1. NCBI lineage: Eukaryota > Metazoa > Chordata > Actinopteri > Salmoniformes > Salmonidae > Oncorhynchus > Oncorhynchus keta. The sequence continues at coordinate 542,070 of NW_026287199.1, read as the reverse complement.
TGGTGTAAATAAATAAAACATAAATAAATCAATCAACAACAATCAATCAACAACAACAAAAATACTGACTGGTTTTCTGATCCACTTATTGTCTTTGGTGTGAATAAATAAAACATAAATAAATCAATCAACAACAACAAAAATACTGACTGGTTTTCTGATCCACTTATTTTTTGAAGGTACTGTGTCTGTGACCAACAGATATATCTGTTATTCCCACTCAGTTGAAATCCATAGATTAAAAGATGTATTTCAATTGACTGATATCCTTATATGGTCTGTAACTCAGTAAAATATTGTTGCATGTTGCGTTTATATTGTGTACAATGTATCAATATTTGCGCATGAAGGTGTTTCCAGCGCCTTTTCCTCCATAAATAATTTTACAGACACAAAGAATACCACCATGCCGACAGAGACATTATCGGTCGACATTTCTAACATTTTACCAAAACTTCCTGTTTCCATCCCAGCTGTCGTGATTTTTTTAGATGTTTTACAAGGTATGACTTTTTCCACATAAAAACTGTTGATGGTAACGTGGTTAGTGATGTGATATAACTTTTCTCTGTGTGTGTTGTTGTTGCTAGGCGCCACCCATGTGACCGGTCCCTGACATGGAACTCCGGGGCGCTGCACTACTCTGATGAGATCATCTTAGTGCGCCAGCTGAGTGACATCGCCACCGAGCGCCAGGCGCTCATCAGTGACATCAAGGGCATCAGCTACATCGGCAAGGGAACACACACTGACTGTGCCATCAAGAGAGGCATCGCTGAGCTGCTCATAGGGTAAATACACACACTGACTGTGCCATCAAGAGAGGCATCGCTGAGCTGCTCATAAACACACACACTGACTGTGCCATCAAGAGAGGCATCGGGGGTAAATACACACACTGACTGTGCCATCAAGAGAGGCATCGCTGAGCTGCTCATAGGGTAAATACACACACTGACTGTGCCATCAAGAGAGGCATCGCTGAGCTGCTCATAGGGTAAACACACACATACACGTCATTAGAAAGGCTCATCAGGATGTCTCCCTCATTACACTCTGACCACACCCCTTAACTGTCCCCTGGCCCTGCCCATTAATCACCATTCCCCTCCCTTTCCTCATCTGAATACCAGTCTAATGGTTTCTCTATAGTACCTGTCTTAATGGTTTCTCTATAGTACCTGTCTAATGGTTTCTCTATAGTACCTGTCTAATGGTTTCTCTATAGTACCTGTCTAATGGTTTCTCTATAGTACCTGTCTAATGGTTTCTCTATAGTACCTGTCTAGTGGTTTCTCTATAGTACCTGTCTAGTGGTTTCTCTATAGTACCTGTCTAATGGTTTCTCTATAGTACCTGTCTTAATGGTTTCTCTATAGTACCTGTCTAATGGTTTCTCTATAGTACCTGTCTAATGGTTTCTCTATAGTACCTGTCTAATGGTTTCTCTATAGTACCAGTCTAGTGGTTTCTCTATAGTACCTGTCTAATGGTTTCTCTATAGTACCTGTCTAATGGTTTCTCTATAGTGCCTGTCTTGTGTTTTTTTGTTGCAGTGTGTCTCATTACGTCCCTTTCTATCCGGTGTGTGTGTGTTCAGGGGCTCCCACTACCAGGAGAATAAGTACATTGTCGTGGTGACGGACGGTCATCCTCTAACAGGTTACAAGGAGCCCTGTGGGGGGTTACAGGAAGCTGCCAATGAGGCCAGGCAACACGGGGTTAAAGTCTTCTCTGTCGCCATATCACCTGACCAGGAGGTACGACACACACACACACACACACACACACACACACACACACACACACACACACACACACACACACACACACACACACACACACACACACACACACACACACACACACACACACACACACACACACACACACACACACACACACACACACACACACACACACACCCTTTTAACCTGACCATGGTAACAGTATTTCACTCTGTATAGTTTACTCCGCTACTTGGGTCATTTCTCTTCCTCTCTCACCAAGCCCCGCCCCCTGTAAACACAAGGAGCGCAGTTGTTGTTGGTTGAGCACGAGATCATTTGCAGACCGTCTGCATGGTCGATGTCTTCAGTCTGCATGGTCGATGTCTTCAGTCTGCGTGGTCGATGTCTTCAGTCTGCATGGTCGATGTCTTCAGTCTGCATGGTCGATGTCTTCAGTCTGCATGGTCGATGTCTTCAGTCTGCATGGTCGATGTCTTCAGTCTGCATGGTCGATGTCTTCAGTCTGCATGGTCGATGTCTTCAGTCTGCATGGTCGATGTCTTCAGTCTGCATGGTCGATGTCTTCAGTCTGCATGGTCGATGTCTTCAGTCTGCATGGTCGATGTCTTCAGTCTGCATGGTCGATGTCTTCAGTCTGCATGGTCGATGTCTTCAGTCTGCATGGTCGATGTCTTCAGTCTGCATGGTCGATGTCTTCAGTCTGCATGGTCGATGTCTTCAGTCTGCATGGTCGATGTCTTCAGTCTGCATGGTCGATGTCTTCAGTCTGCATGGTCGATGTCTTCAGTCTGCATGGTCGATGTCTTCAGTCTGCGTGGTCGATGTCTTCAGTCTGCGTGGTCGATGTCTTCAGTCTGCGTGGTCGATGTCTTCAGTCTGCGTGGTCGATGTCTTCAGTCTGCATGGTCGATGTCTTCAGTCTGCATGGTCGATGTCTTCAGTCTGCATGGTCGATGTCTTCAGTCTGCGTGGTCGATGTCTTCAGTCTGCGTGGTCGATGTCTTCAGTCTGCGTGGTCGATGTCTTCAGTCTGCGTGGTCGATGTCTTCAGTCTGCATGGTCGATGTCTTCAGTCTGCGTGGTCGATGTCTTCAGTCTGCGTGGTCGATGTCTTCAGTCTGCGTGGTCGATGTCTTCAGTCTGCGTGGTCGATGTCTTCAGTCTGCGTGGTCGATGTCTTCAGTCTGCATGGTCGATGTCTTCAGTCTGCATGGTCGATGTCTTCAGTCTGCATGGTCGATGTCTTCAGTCTGCGTGGTCGATGTCTTCAGTCTGCGTGGTCGATGTCTTCAGTCTGCATGGTCGATGTCTTCAGTCTGCATGGTCGATGTCTTCAGTCTGCATGGTCGATCTCTTCAGTCTGCATGGTCGATGTCTTCAGTCTGCATGGTCGATGTCTTCAGTCTGCATGGTCGCTTCAGTCTGCATGGTCGATGTCTTCAGTCTGCATGGTCGATGTCTTCAGTCTGCATGGTCGATGTCTTCAGTCTGCATGGTCGATGTCTTCAGTCTGCATGGTCGATGTCTTCAGTCTGCATGGTCGCTTCAGTCTGCATGGTCGATGTCTTCAGTCTGCATGGTCGATGTCTTCAGTCTGCATGGTCGATGTCTTCAGTCTGCATGGTCGATGTCTTCAGTCTGCATGCTCGATGTCTTCAGTCTGCATGGTCGATGTCTTCAGTCTGCATGGTCGATGTCTTCAGTCTGCATGGTCGATGTCTTCAGTCTGCATGGTCGTGTCTTCAGTCTGCATGGTCGATATCTTCAGTCTGCATGGTCGATGTCTTCAGTCTGCATGGTCGATGTCTTCAGTCTGCATGGTCGATGTCTTCAGTCTGCATGGTCGATGTCTTCAGTCTGCATGGTCGATGTCTTCAGTCTGCATGGTCGATGTCTTCAGTCTGCATGGTCGATGTCTTCAGTCTGCATTGTCGATGTCTTCAGTCTGCATGGTCGCTTCAGTCTGCATGGTCGATGTCTTCAGCCTGCATGGTCGATGTCTTCAGTCTGCATGGTCGATGTCTTCAGTCTGCATGGTCGCTTCAGTCTGCATGGTCGATGTCTTCAGTCTGCGTGGTCGATGTCTTCAGTCTGCATGGTCGATGTCTTCAGTCTGCATGGTCGATGTCTTCAGTCTGCATGGTCGTGTCTTCAGTCTGCATGGTCGATCTCTTCAGTCTGCATGGTCGATGTCTTCAGTCTGCATGGTCGATGTCTTCAGTCTGCATGGTCGATGTCTTCAGTCTGCATGGTCGCTTCAGTCTGCGTGGTCGATGTCTTCAGTCTGCATGGTCGATGTCTTCAGTCTGCATGGTCGATGTCTTCAGTCTGCATGGTCGATGTCTTCAGTCTGCATGGTCGATGTCTTCAGTCTGCATGGTCGATGTCTTCAGTCTGCATGGTCGATGTCTTCAGTCTGCATGGTCGATGTCTTCAGTCTGCATGGTCGATGCAGCAAATGCAATAATATGTTGATGTCATCTATGCAGCTTTCCACTTTGCTTCTTCATAGAAATCCACAAGCATTCTATAACTACTCTATTAGTTTGTGGATGTTACTGTCTGCAAACATCTAGTTCGTCTTTTAGAACATTTCTAAAATAAACAGCCGCTAATGCTAATCGCCCGTTCGCTGGCAAGCTAATAAATGTACTGCGTCAGCTATGTTTGCTCTATCTAATACAGTCTGATACCAGTGCTGGTGTAGGCCTAAATCAGCATGTTGGTTGCAGCAACCAACATGAGAGAGGAATAGATTAGCAACATGAAGTAAGCCAAAGATTATAGGGGTCCCATGGGAAACACTGACCAAGACTTTGGTTCCTACCCTGTCACAATAACACCTCCATAGAGATCGTATTAGTATTGGCACTCCCCTGGGAAACACTGACCAACACTTTGGTTCCTACCCTGTCACAATAACACCTCCATAGAGATCGTATTAGTATTGGCACTCCCCTGGGAAACACTGACCAACACTTTGGTTCCTACCCTGTCACAATAACACCTCCATAGAGATCATATTAGTATTGGCACTCCCCTGGGAAACACTGACCAACACTTTGGTTCCTACCCTGTCACAATAACACCTCCATAGAGATCGTATTAGTATTGGCACTCCCCTGGGAAACACTGACCAACACTTTGGTTCCTACCCTGTCACAATAACACCTCCATAGAGATCGTATTAGTATTGGCACTCCCCTGGGAAACACTGACCAACACTTTGGTTCCTACCCTGTCACAATAACACCTCCATAGAGATCTTAATAGTATTAGCACTCCCCTGGGAAACACTGACCAACACTTTGGTTCCTACCCTGTCACAATAACACCTCCATAGAGATCTTATTAGTATTGGCACTCAACATGAGAGGAATGGTACCGGACAGCTTTGTGACATCAAATGGTCTTTGGTGGTCAAGATGTGTTGGTATCTGTATTGATGGCGTAAAAGCCATGGCAGGGAGACATAGTGGAGTGGTAACGCGCATGCAAGCAGTTGCTACCATCGCCACTTGGGTACACTACAGCATCCACCGAGAGGCTCTTGCTGCCAAAGAAATGCCTGACAGCTTGAAAGACGTTTTGGACAGTACAGTTTTAACTTCTTGAGTGTAGGGGGCAGTATTTTCGTTTTTGGCTGAAAAACGTACCCATTTGAAACTGCCTATTTCTCAGGCCCAGAAACTAGAATATGCATATAATTGTCAGATTAGGATAGAAAACACTCTAAAGTTTCCCAAACTGTCAAATTATTGTCTGTGAGTATAACAGAACTGATATTGCAGGTGAAAACCTGAGGAAAATCCAACCAGGAAGTGCTGTGTTTCCTGAAAGCTCTCTGTTCCATTGGATGCCTTGCCTCCATTTAAAGGGATATCAACCAGATTCCTTTTCCTATGGCTTCCTCAAGCTGTGAACAGTCTTTAGACATAGTTTCAGGCTTTTATTTTGAAAAATGAGCGAGAAAGAACCCATCGCGTCAGTGGATGGCTGGGTGCCAGCAGCGTTTTTCATGCGCAACAGCCATTTTCTCTCTCTCTCCTATGGTAGAAGCTACATTCCGGTTGACATATTATCGATTATATATTGTAAAAACAACCTGAGGATTGATTATAAAAAAACTTTGACATCTTTCTACGCACTTTACGGATACTATTTGGAATTTTTGTCTGCGATGTCGTGACCGTCTCGAGCCTGTGGATTTCTGAACATAACGCGCCAAACAAATGGAGGTATTTTGGATATAAAAATAATCTTTATGAAACAAAAGGAACATTTATTGTGTAACTGGGAGTCTCGTGAGTGCAAACATCCGAAGATCATCAAATGTAAGCAATTTAATTTATTGCTTTTCTGACTTTTGTGACCAATCTACTTGGTTGCTAGCTGTTGGTAATGTTTTGTCTACTGAGAGAGATGTTCTTACATAAACGCTTGTTATGCTTTCGCCGAAAAGCTGTATTGAAATCTGACATGCCAGGTGGATTAACAACAAGCTAAGCTGTGTGTTTTCTATATCGCACTTGTGTATTCATGAAAATTAAATATTTTTAGTAATTTAATTTGAATTTGGCGCTCTGCAATTCAGCAGATGTTGATGAAAATGATCCCGCTAACGGGATGGGTGCGTCAAGAAGTTGTTAAACCAACAACATACAGAAGTGCGCTGGCTACCTCCAATTTGCTTTAAAGAGATGGGTGGGGCTAAAGTTTAACCTCTCTGACGGTAGCGTCCCACCTCGCCAACAGCCAGTGAAATTGCAGGGCGCCAAATTCAAAACAACAGAAATCCCATAATTACAATTCCTCAAACATACAAGTATTTTACACCATTTTAAAGATAAACTTGTTGTAAATCCAACCACAGTGTCCGATTTCAAAAAGGCTTTACGACGAAAGCAAACCAAACGATTATGTTAGGTCAGTACCAACTCACAGAAAAACACAGACATTTTTCCAGCCAAAGAGAGGAGTCACAAAAACAGAAATAGAGAGAATTAATCACTAACCTTTGATGATCTTCATCAGATGACACTCATAGGACTTCATATTGCACAATACATGTATGTTTTGTTCGATATAGTTCATATTTATATCCAAAAATCTCAGTTTACATTGGCGCGTTACGTTCAGTAGTTCCAAAACGTCCGGTGATTTTGCAGAGAGCCACATCAATTTACAGAAATACTCATAATGAACATTGATAAAAGATACAAGTGTTATGCATGGAATTTTAGATCCACTTCTCGTTAATACAACCGCTGTGTCAGATTTCAAAAAAACTTTTACCGAAAAAGCACACCATGCAATAATCTGAGTACAGCTCTCTGAGACCAAAACAAGCCATACAGATATCCGCCATGTTGTGGAGTCAACAGAAGTCAGAAATAGCATTATAAATATTCACTTACCTTTGATGATCTTCATCAGAATGCACTCCCAGAACTCCCAGTTCCACAATAAATGTTTGTTTTGTTCGATAAAGTCCATAATTTATGTCCAAATACCTCCTTTTTGTTTACGCGTTTAGCCCAGTAATCCAAATTCACTAGGTGCAGACAAAGTCAAAAGGTGCTGTTACAGTCCGTAGAAACATGTCAAACGATGTATAGAATCAATCTTTAGGATGTTTTTAACATAAATCTTCAATAATGTTCCATTCCTTTCTATTCAGAAATGCAATGGAATGCAGCTCGCTCTCACGTGTGCGCGTGTGATCACTGTATTGATCTCTATATTGATTTCTGTATTGATCTCTGTATTGATCTCTGTTCTTGATCTCTGTATTGATCTCTGTATCTCAGTATTGATCTCTGTATCTCTGTATTGATCTCTGTATCTCTGTATTGATCTCTGTATTGATCTCTGTATTGATTTATGTATGTCTGTATTGATCTCAAAAGGACACCAGACTGTCAGTGATTGCTACAGACCAGAACTACAGACAGAACTTCACAGCAGCTGACAACAGCAGATCCACCCAGCTACAGACCATTCGCAGTATCATAGATATGATCGTACGTATCACACCCCTCCCCTCCCCACACATTTCCTCTCCTCTCCATATCTCTCCTCATTTCCCCTCCTCTATTTATATCTCTCCTCCTTTCCCCTCCTCTATTTATCTCTCCTCCTTTCCCCTCCTCTATTTATATCTCTCCTCCTTTCCTCTCCTCTATTTATCTCTCCTCCTTTCCCCTCCTCTATTTATATCTCTCCTCCTTTCCTCTCCTCTATTTATCTCTCCTCCTTTCCCCTCCTCTATTTATATCTCTCCTCCTTTCCTCTCCTCTATTTATCTCTCCTCCTTTCCCCTCCTCTATTTATATCTCTCCTCCTTTCCCCTCCTCTATTTATATCTCTCCTCCTTTCCCCTCCTCTATTTATATCTCTCCTCCTTTCCCCTCCTCTATTTATATCTCTCCTCCTTTCCCTCCTCTATTTATCTCTCCTCCTTTCCCCTCCTCTATTTATCTCTCCTCCTTTCCCCTCCTCTATTTATATCTCTCCTCCTTTCCCCTCCTCTATTTATCTCTCCTCCTTTCCCCTCCTCTATTTATATCTCTCCTCCTTTCCTCTCCTCTATTTATCTCTCCTCTTTTCCTCTCCTCTCCATATCTCTCCTCTTTTCCTCTCCTCTCCATATCTCTCCTACCTTTCATCTCCTCTCCATATATCTTCTCCTTTCCTCTCCTCTGTTTATCTCTCTCCTACTTTCCTCTCCTCCTCTCTCCCTCTCTACTCCCCTCCCACTCCCTCTCTACTCCCCTCCTCTCTCCCTCTCTACTCCCCTCCCTCTCCCTCTCTACTCCCCTCCTCTCTCCCTCTCTACTCCCCTCCCTCTCCCTCTTTCCTCCCCTCCTCTCTCCCTCTCTACTCTCCTCCCTCTCCCTCTCTCCTCCCCTCCCTCTCCCTCTACTCTCCTCCCTCTCCCTCTCTACTCCCCTCCCTCTCCCTCTCCCTCTCTACTCTCCTCCCTCTCCCTCCCTCTCCCCTCCTCTCTCCCTCTCTACTCTCCTCCCTCTCCCTCTCTACTCCCCTCCCTCTCCCTCTACTCTCCTCCCTCTCCCTCTCTACTCCCCTCCCTCTCCCTCTTCTCTCCTCCCTCTCTCCTCCCTCTCCCTCCCTCTCCCTCTCCCTCTCTACTCCCCTCCCTCTCCTATCATTTTAAAGTGTAAATGAGTCTCTCTAACCTCTGATCTATTTTCTCTTACAGACCAATGAGACCAAGGATGTGGTATGTCTTGTCTACCTATGTGACAGGTTATTTCTACACTAATCATTACGTCCATTTGCCTGTTTGTTGACATTTCTAACTGTGCTTTTTTCTATTTTTTCCCCAGTGCTGTTCTTTTGACTGCAATGTAAGTAGCCCCTAAATCCCATGACCCCCTTATGACACCTTTATAACAGGTTGTAGTGTTCTATGAAGGCTCTCTGAGTGACATAGCAGTACAACCCCTTATGACACCTTTATAACAGGTTGTAGTGTTATATGAAGGCTCTCTGAGTGTCATAGCAGTATGACCCCCTTATGACACCTTTATAACAGGTTGTAGTGTTCTATGAAGGCTCTCTGAGTGTCATAGCAGTATGACCCCCTTATGACACCTTTATAACAGGTTGTAGTGTTCTATGAAGGCTCTCTGAGTGTCATAGCAGTATGACCCCGTTATGACACATTTATAACAGGTTGTAGTGTTCTATGAAGGCTCTCTGAGTGACATAGCAGTATGACCCCCTTATGACACATTTATAACAGGTTGTAGTGTTCTATGAAGGCTCTCTGAGTGACATAGCAGTACACCCCCTCATGACACATTTATAACAGGTTGTAGTGTTCTATGAAGGCTCTCTGAGTGACATAGCAGTACGACCCCTTATGACACCTTTATAACAGGTTGTTGTGTTCTATGAAGGCTCTCTGAGTGACATAGCAGTATGACCCCTTATGACACCTTTATAACAGGTTGTTGTGTTCTATGAAGGCTCTCTGAGTGACATAGCGGTATGACCCACGATGACCCCTTTATAACAGGTTGTTGTGTTCTATGAAGGCTCTCTGAGTGACATAGCAGTATGACCCCTTATGACACCTTTATAACAGGTTGTTGTGTTCTATGAAGGCTCTCTGAGTGACATAGCGGTATGACCCACGATGACCCCTTTATAACAGGTTGTTGTGTTCTATGAAGGCTCTCTGAGTGACATAGCGGTATGACCCATAACAGATGACCCCCCTTTATAACAGGTTGTTGTGTTCTATGAAGGCTCTCTGAGTGACATAGCGGTATGACCCCTTTATAACAGGTTGTAGTGTTCTATGACCCCATTTATAACAGGTTGTTGTGTTCTATGAAGGCTCTCTGAGTGACATAGCAGTATGACCCCTTATGACACCTTTATAACAGGTTGTTGTGTTATATGAAGGCTCTCTGAGTGACATAGCAGTATGACCCCCTTATGACCCCTTTATAACAGGTTGTTGTGTTCTATGAAGGCTCTCTGAGTGACATAGCAGTATGACCCCTTATGACCCCTTTATAACAGGTTGTTGTGTTCTATGAAGGCTCTCTGAGTGACATAGCAGTATGACCCCTGATGACACCTTTATGACCCTGACATAGCATATGACCCCTTTATAACAGGTTGTTGTGTTCTATGAAGGCTCTCTGAGTGACATAGCAGTATGACCCATAACGATGACACCTTTATAACAGGTTGTAGTGTTATATGAAGGCTCTCTGAGTGACATAGCAGTATGACCCCCGTATGACACCTTTATAACAGGTTGTAGTGTTATATGAAGGCTCTCTGAGTGACATAGCAGTATGACCCACGATGACACCTTTATAACAGGTTGTAGTGTTATATGAAGGCTCTCTGAGTGACATAGCAGTATGACCCCTTTATAACAGGTTGTAGTGTTCTATGAAGGCTCTCTGAGTGACATAGCGGTATGACCCCTTTATAACAGGTTGTTGTGTTCTATGAAGGCTCTCTGAGTGACATAGCGGTATGACCCCTTTATAACAGGTTGTTGTGTTCTATGAAGGCTCTCTGAGTGACATAGCGGTATGACCCAGGTTGTAGTGTTCTATGAAGGCTGACCCCCCTTTATAACAGGTTGTTGTGTTCTATGAAGGCTCTCTGAGTGACATAGCGGTATGACCCCTTTATAACAGGTTGTAGTGTTCTATGAAGGCTCTCTGAGTGACATAGCGGTATGACCCCTTTATGACATCACTGTTGATGTGTTTTGTCTGCAGGACCCCTAAAGGAGGTCCCAAAGGACCAGTACCATAGGAGACCTCGGGTTGTAAGGTGGGTTCTATGAAGGCTGGGTCTCACTGTTGATGTGTTTGTCTGCACACACACACACAACACACACATACACACACTCACACACACACACACACACACACACACACACACACACACACACACACACACACACACACACACACACACACACACACACACACACACACACACACACACACACACACACACACACACACAACCGGAAGACTTGTGATAGCTGGTTAATGACAGCACACACACAACCTGGTCATCATAGCTACATTAGCTCCCAGGTTAATGCCTCTGATTTACGCACACGCACACGCACCTAGGCTTTAGCACAGTGTGCTAACCTGGTCATCATATCTAGTGTCTGATTAGCTCCCACGTTAATGCCTCCCAGGCTTTTAGCTCAGTGTGCTGACCACGGTCATCATAGCTAGTGTCTGATTAGCTCCCAGGTTAATGCCTAGGCTTTTTAGCTCAGCTCAGTGTGCTAACCTGGTCATCATATCTAGTGTCTGATTTAGCTCCCCAGGTTAATGCCTAGGCTTTAGCTCAGTGTGCTAACCTGGTCATCATAGCTAGTGTCTGATTAGCTCCTCAGGTTAATGCCTAGGCTTTAGCTCAGTGTGCTAACCTGGTCATCATAGCTAGTGTCTGATTAGCTCCCCAGGTTAATGCCTAGGCTTTAGCTCAGTGTGCTAACCTGGTCATCATAGCTAGTGTCTGATTAGCTCCTCAGGTTAATGCCTAGGCTTTAGCTCAGTGTGCTAACCTGGTCATCATAGCTAGTGTCTGATTAGCTCCCCAGGTTAATGCCTAGGCTTTAGCTCAGTGTGCTAACCTGGTCATCATAGCTAGTGTCTGATTGTTGTCATTGTGTATTATTGTTCTTGAATTCTAATGCTCAGTGTCTCTCCACCTGGTCTTCATCTCTTCCTGTCTCCTCTAGCTCCCCCTTAATCCTCTCAGGCTTCCTGTGCTAACCTGGTCATCATATCTCTCAC